>NW_027011375.1:0-22500 GCF_036934945.1 Oncorhynchus masou masou | reverse complement strand
TTGGGTGGAGGACGGTGGAGAGAGCAGGGTGGGGACGGGGAGCAGGAAGCGGCAAACATCTGTGACCACACACACACACAACCAGCGTGCCGTAATGAGTTGTGTTCATTATGTACTGTTAGAAACCAATAGTAGATCTCATGAACTTACTCTCCATCGATGAGCACTGTGACCTTCCGGTTGTTCACCTGGTTGTCACTCCTGTGGCGGTTCTATTAGGACAGACATGATTATAATAACATTAGACTTGTGAATGGAGGGAATTCCAGGCGACTTAAATCATTACAAAGGCTTCTGTCCGGCAGAAACGTCTTCTTTCTCCAGCTTAAAGGTCAGAGGTTGTCTAAACGTCTAGTTTGGGTCTGGAGTCTCTCAAGACCACCTAGCAAAATGACCGCCCACCGCCACGGTGTCGCTAAAGATGGTCAACCTCTCCTCAACAAGAGCCAATTATGACAAGCCAGACAATATGACCTCACTAAAGCAACCAACGGGAGTGGTGGCCCATGAGATTGAAGAAAGGTCACTGACTCCATCCCAAATGGCACCGTATTGCACTACCTTTTGACCAGAGTCTATGGGCTTTGGTCAAAAGTAGTCCGCTATATAGGGAACAGGGTGCAGTTTGGGTTGCAGGTAGTGTTGACACCCGACCTAACAAACAGACCCTTGTTTAGCTACTGAGATTAACGTGTAACGAAATTACATCACATGTCCCAAAATGCAACAGTATCAGGTTGCCAATCCACTCCACAGACAACAATAGTAGTACCTGTTTTGTGTAACGATGGAATTGACAAGTCATTTTCCTTATATAGTTTTAGTTTTGAATCTAGATTCCTGCTTGAACAACAGAACACATGAAAACACGGCAGAATGATTTAGCAATGTTAGGGTAGGTCATCTAACACATTGATCAAGCTGATCGTGTTACGCGCGCCAGCATTGCAAAATGAATTTACAATGTCACTCAATCATTTCATCCATACTGCTTGCGAGCGTCCAACGAGCATCTGCGTTATCTGACGCTAAAATAGAACTGGTTCTATTTTTGACGTATCACGCCCTGCAAGTCCTGCCTCTCCCATCTCCTCATTGGTTTTTAGGAGCATATACCCACGTGGGAGATTAAAAGATGAACTGAGGTCCACACTCCAGTCCAGTTGGTGGTGGTAATGCACCTTAAAGTTGGTTGCCAACCGCCATATAAAGTCCACAGAAGAAGAAGACTTAAAATATTTTTTTTTTTTTACTAGAAACTAACTAGGTGTCCCCTTTTATCTTGGATGAATTATCGGAGTAGAGAACATTTTGTGTGACTCAAAATGGGTCAAAATTCTACAAATATCCATAAAAAAAGACTTTCCGGTAAAATAACAACCTGATGTTTAAATCCCAGAACAAATTAGCTAGAAACTGCAAGCTAGCTAGCTAAATGACCATGAATGTTTCATGTGTTTCGACCTGTCCCCTAAATTAGTATAGTTGGTTCAGAGTTCATTTTGATAATTCAACCTGCGTGTCCGGATCTCGTCTGGTGTGGATGGACAAAATCAATATGCTCATGATGGTGAACACACTGACGCTAGTCTAGTTAGCATGTAAGGTAATGCCTGAGGGGAAGTGAGAGCACAGAGGAAATCTGAATTGTTACTCAATTATGTTACTGATATTCTCCTCGTCAATAAGGACTAAATCAGTGTACAGTCCATCAAGGTTATTAAAGTCAACAAAAACTAAACTAAAAACAAAAATTGGAAACTGAAATAAAAATGACAAGAAAAACATTTGAAAAACTAAAACGATACTGAAACTATTATCTTTGAATGCAAAACAAACACAAATAAAATAATTACCATTATAACTTTGTTTAGTTGTATTTTTTCTTCTTCTAAACTTTGAGCTAAAATCAAAATGTTTCTTCTGATGGGGTTTTTGAGCTTCTGAATTGATACAATTTATTTTAGTAACCCTTATTTTACCAAGTAAGTTGTCTGAAGACACATTATAATTTACCACAACGACCTAGGGAATAGTTACAGGGGAGAGGGAGGGGGATGAATGAGACAATTGTAAGCTGGGGATGATTAGGTGGTCATGATGGTATGAGGACAGATTGGGAATGAGCCAGGACACCGGGGTTAACACCCATACTCGCCAGGACACCGTTTAACTTCCCATCTGAAAGAGCGGTACCTTTCACAGGCAACGTCCCAATCACTGCTCTGGGACATTATAATATTTTTGTAGACCAGTGGATGGTGCCTCCTACTGGCCCTCAACCACCACTTCCAGCAGACTTTTATATCTCCCCCTCTGACTTTAAGCATCAGCTATTTTGCTCCCCAGTATCTCTACTTGCATATCATCATCTGCACATCTATCACTCCAGTGTTAATGCTAAATTGTATTATTTTGCCTCTATGGCCTATATATTGCCTTACCTCCTTATCTTCTACATTTGCACACTGTATATAGATTTCTTTTTATTGATGTTGCATGTTATTGACGTTCTGTTTATGTGTTTATGTGTTGTTGTTGTTTTTTGTCGGACTGCTTTGCTTTATCTTGGCCAGTTCGCAGTTGTAAATGAGAACTTATTCTCAACTGGCCAAACTGGTTAAATAAAGGTGAAATAAAATTAAAAATAAAAGAAATCGTCTCACGGAGGCTCGTCTGTGTTCATCCGTGAAGAGCACACTTCTCCAGCGTGCCAGGAGCCATCAAAGGTGAGCATTTGCCCACTGAAGTCGGTAACGACGCGAGACTGCAATCAGGTCAACATCCTGGTATGGACGATGAGCATGGATCTAATCTCAACGTCCTCACCAGGATTTTGACCAGACTACAGTTCGGCGTCTTACCGACTTTGACCTGATGGCTCCTGGCAAGCTGGAGAAGTGTGCTCTCTCACGGATGAATCCCAGTTTCAACTGTACCGGGCAGATGGCAGACAGCGGGTATGGTGTCGTGTGGGCGAGCAACGTGGTGAACAGAGACGTTGGTGGGGTTGTGTCATAGGCAGACATACGCTGCTGACAACAAACACAAACACATTTTTGGATGGCAGTTTGAATGCAGTTTGAATGAGATACCGTGATGAGATCCTTAGGCCCATTGTCGTGTTATTCATCAAACGCCATCACCTCATGTTTCAGCATGATAATGCATGGCCCCATGTCGCAAGGATCTGTACACAATTCCTGGAAGCAGAAAATGTCCCAGTTCTTCCATGGCCTGCATACTCACCAGACATGTCACCTTTTGAGCATGTTTGGGATGTTCTGGATTGACGTGTACAAAAGTTTTTCCAGTTTCCGCATAGTGCAGTAATACCCACATAGTGTAGTGCAGTAATACCCACATAGTGCAGTAATACCCACATAGTGTAGTGCAGTAATACCCACATAGTGCAGTAATATCCATAGTGCAGTAATACCCACAGGTGCAGTAATACCCACATAGTGCAGTAATATCCACATAGTGTAGTGCAGTAATACCCACATAGTGCATTAATACCCACACAGTGCAGTAATACCCACATAGTGCAGTAATATCCACATAGAGCAGTAATATCCACATAGTGCAGTAATACCCACATAGTGCAGTAATCCCACATAGTGCAGTAATATCCACATAGTGCAGTAATGCCCACATAGTGCAGTAATACCCACATAGTGCAGTAGCCCATAGTGTAGTGCAGTAATATCCACATAGAGCAGTAATATCCACATAGAGCAGTAATACCCACATGAATTGCAGTAATACCCACATAGTGCAGTAATATACCCACATAGTGTGGTGCAGTAATATCATAGAGCAGTACTACCCACAGTGCAGTACCCACATGAATTGCAGTAATACCCACATAGAGCAGTACTACCCATAGTGCAGTAATACCCATAGAGCAGTAATATCACATTAGTGCAGTAATACCCACATGGTGCAGTAATATCCACATAGTGCAGTAATACCCACATAGTGCAGTAATACCCACATAGTGCAGTAATATCCACATAGTGCAGTAATACCCACATAGTGCAGTAATATCCACATAGTGCAGTAATACCCACATAGTGCAGTGCAGTAATACCCACAGAGTGCAGTAATACCCACATAGTGCAGTAATATCCACATAGTGCAGTGCAGTAATACCCACATAGAGCAGTAATATCCACATAGAGCAGTACTACCCACATAGTGCAGTAATACCCACATAGTGCAGTGCAGTAATACCCACATAGTGCAGTAATATCCACATAGAGCAGTAATACCCACATAGAGCAGTAATACCCACAGAGTGCAGTGCAGTAATACCCACATAGTGCAGTGCAGTAATACCCACATAGTGCAGTGCAGTAATACCCACATAGTGCAGTAATACCCACATAGTGCAGTGCAGTAATACCCACATAGTGCAGTAATATCCACATAGTGCAGTAATACCCACATAGTGCAGTAATACCCACAGAGTGCAGTAATACCCACATAGTGCAGTAATATCCACATAGAGCAGTAATATCCACATAGAGCAGTACTACCCACATAGTGCAGTAATACCCACATAGTGCAGTAATACCCACATAGAGCAGTAATATCCACATAGTGCAGTAATATCCACATAGTGCAGTAATACCCACATAGTGCAGTAATACCCACATAGTGCAGTAATACCCACATAGTGTAGTGCAGTAATATCCACATAGAGCAGTAATACCCACATAGAGCAGTACTACCCACATAGTGCAGTAATACCCACAGAGTGCAGTAATACCCACATAGTGCAGTAATACCCACATAGTGTAGTGCAGTAATACCCACATAGTGCAGTAATACCCACATAGTGCAGTAATACCCACATAGTGCAGTAATACCCACATAGTGCAGTAATACCCACATAGTGTAGTGCAGTAATACCCACATAGTGCAGTAATACCCACATAGTGCAGTAATACCCACACAGTGCAGTAATACCCACATAGTGCAGTAATACCCACATAGTGCAGTAATATCCACATAGTGCAGTAATACCCACATAGTGCAGTAATACCCACATGGTGGTGCAGTAATACCCACATGGTGCAGTAATACCCACATAGTGCAGTAATACCCACATAGTGCAGTAATACCCACATAGTGTAGTGCAGTAATATCCATAGAGCAGTAATATCCATAGAGCAGTAATACCCACATAGTGCAGTAATACCCACATGGTACAGTAATACCACATAGTGCATTAATATCCACATAGTGCAGTAATACCCACATAGTGCAGTAATACCCACAGAGTGCAGTAATACCCACATAGTGCAGTAATATCCACATAGAGCAGTAATATCCACATAGAGCAGTACTACCCACATAGTGCAGTAATACCCACATAGTGCAGTAATACCCACATAGAGCAGTAATATCCACATAGTGCAGTAATACCCACATAGTGCAGTAATACCCACATAGTGCAGTAATACCCACATAGTGTAGTGCAGTAATATCCACATAGAGCAGTAATACCCACATAGAGCAGTACTACCCACATAGTGCAGTAATACCCACAGAGTGCAGTAATACCCACATAGTGCAGTAATATCCACATAGAGCAGTAATATCCACATAGAGCAGTACTACCCACATAGTGCAGTAATACCCACATAGTGCAGTAATACCCACATAGTGCAGTGCAGTAATACCCACATAGTGCAGTAATATCCACATAGTGCAGTAATACCCACATAGTGCAGTAATACCCACAGAGTGCAGTAATACCCACATAGTGCAGTAATATCCACATAGAGCAGTAATATCCATGAGCAGTACTACCCACATAGTGCAGTAATACCCACATAGTGCAGTAATACCCACATAGAGCAGTAATATCCACATAGTGCAGTAATATCCACATAGTGCAGTAATACCCACATAGTGCAGTAATACCCACATAGTGCAGTAATACCCACATAGTGCAGTGCAGTAATACCCACATAGTGCAGTAATATCCACATAGTGCAGTAATACCCACATAGTGCAGTAATACCCACAGAGTGCAGTAATACCCCACATAGTGCAGTAATATCCACATAGAGCAGTAATATCCACATAGAGCAGTACTACCACATAGTGCAGTAATACCCACATAGTGCAGCCCACATAGAGCAGTAATATCCATAGTGCAGTAATACCCACATAGTGCAGTAATACCCACATAGTGCAGTAATACCCACATAGTGTAGTGCAGTAATATCCACATAGAGCAGTAATACCCACATAGAGCAGTACTACCCATGGTACGGTAATACCCACAGAGTGCAGTAATACCCACATAGTGCAGTAATATCCACATAGAGCAGTAATATCCACATAGAGCAGTACTACCCACATAGTGCAGTAATACCCACATGAGTGCAGTAATACCCACATAGTTCAGTAATGCCCCATAGTGCAGTAATACCCACATAGTGCAGTAATACCCACATAGTGCAGTGATACCCACATAGTGTAGTGCAGTAATACCCACATAGTGCAGTAATACCCATAGTGCAGTAATACCCTTAGTGCAGTAATACCCACATGGTGCAGTAATACCCACATAGTGCAGTAATACCCACATGGTGCAGTAATACCCACATAGTGCAGTAATACCCCATAGTGTAGTGCAGTAATATCCATAGTGCAGTAATATCCATAGTGCAGTAATACCCACATAGTGCAGTAATACCCACATAGTGCAGTAATACCCACATAGTGCAGTAATACCCACATAGTGCAGTAATACCATAGTGCAGTAATACCCACATAGTTCAGTAATACCCACATAGTGCAGTAATAATACCCACATAGTGCAGTAATACCCACATAGTGCAGTAATACCCACAGAGTGCAGTAATACCCACATAGTGCAGTAATACCCACATAGTGCAGTAATACCCACATCGTGCAGTAATACCCACATAGTGTAGTGCAGTAATATCCACATAGTGCAGTAATACCCACATAGTGCAGTACTACCCACATAGTGCAGTGCAGTAATATCCACATAGTGCAGTAATACCCACATAGTGTAGTGCAGTAATACCCACATAGTGCAGTACTACCCACATAGTGCAGTAATACCCACATAGTGCAGTAATACCCACATAGTGCAGTAATACCCACATAGTGCAGTAATACCCACATAGTTCAGTAATACCCACATAGTGCAGTAATACCCACATCGTGCAGTAATACCCACATAGTGTAGTGCAGTAATATCCACATAGTGCAGTAATACCCACATAGTGTAGTGCAGTAATATCCACATAGTGCAGTAATACCCACATAGAGCAGTAATACCCACATAGTGCAGTAATATCCACATAGTGTAGTGCAGTAATATCCACATAGTGCAGTAATACCCACATAGTGTAGTGCAGTAATATCCACATAGAGCAGTAATATCCACATAGTGCAGTAATACCCACATAGTGCAGTAATACCCACATAGTGCAGTAATACCCACATAGAGCAGTACTACCCACATAGTGCAGTAATATCCACATAGTGCAGTAATACCCACATAGAGCAGTAATACCCACATAGTGCAGTGATAACCACATAGTGCAGTAATACCCACATAGTGCAGTAATACCCACATAGTGCAGTACTACCCACATAGTGCAGTGCAGTAATATCCACATGGTGCAGTAATATCCACATAGTGCAGTAATACCCACATGAGCAGTAATACCCACATAGTGCAGTACTACCCACATAGTGCAGTAATACATAGTGCAGTAATACCCCACATAGTGCAGTGATACCCACATAGTGCAGTAATACCACATAGTGCAGTGATACCCACATAGTGCAGTAATACCCACATAATGCAGTAATACCCACATAGTGCATTAATACCCACATAGTGCAGTAATACCCACATAATGCAGTAATACCCACATAGTGCAGTACTATCCACATAGTGCAGTACTATCCACATAGTGCAGTACTATCCATAGTGCAGTACTATCCACAAGGACATGGTAACAAATCCTTTGTGGCCCAAAAAACAAGCTAGCTCTCTGAAGTGGGATTGGTTTGTCTGGTTGGAAGCGAACGGATTGGAGTAAGGAAACCACTACTCTATGTGGTGTTCATTTCACCCTGAGGACTTCCACATGGAAGGCAGGATTCAGAATGAGACTTCACCTGAATCGAGGTGCTGTGCCGGCGTGAATGTGAAGCCTGCAACCTCTGTTTCCTACCGACCTACCAGTACATTGTGAATGTCAGCAGTAATTGAGATAAACCAGGTAAATTCAATGTAGATTTAACTCACTATATTGCTTCTGGATTAGCTGATTGTCCCTCTGCCGGTGAAATGGCCTGTCCCTCCTGAAAGCCTTTCCTTGGCTCTTCTTTGATAGCTAATTCAGCGTCAATCGGTAAGTCTCCGTTCTCCCTACTGTATATCTTCGGTTTTGGTGCGTTCTCTGGGTTCCTAACTGTGCTAGACTAATTGTTCTCTGGCTTTACTACTTGCAATGTCAACCTTGGTGGTTGGCTAGCTAGGCTAGTTAGCTGGTTAGGCTAGCTAGCAGGCTAAAATTATTAACTTTAGCTGGCTGGCTTGTTGCATAAGATAACTGCATATACCAGTAATGTTATCTGATAACTTGTTAGATGCCGTTAAGTTTTTTCCAAAACTTTGGTTTACTTTAATGTAGCTGTAAACTAGGTGTTGATAGCAACTGGCTGACTCATGCAGTGCTAACGAAACGATAGCATGCTGGTAGGGCTAACGTTAGCAGGCTAGTAGGGCTAATGTTAGCAACTAGTAGGGCTAATCTTAGCAGGCTAGTAAGGCTAATGTTGAGCTAGTAGGGCTAGTGTTAGCAACTAGTAGGGCTAATGTTAGCAGACTAGTAGGGCTAATGTTAGCAGGCTAGTAGGGCTGATGTTAGCATGCTAGTAGGGCTAATGTTAGCAGGGTAGTTGGCTAGCAACCTTGCAAATGATTTGCACACAACAATTCATAAAGTATATGCTTGTAAATTGGAAGAAAATTACATTGAAACCAGTAGTCATGAGTGAAAACAATTTGGTTTTAGTTTGAAGTTATTTCTGTTTACATCATAGGAACTAGGCTGGCTTGCTGAAAATTGAAAAAAAAAAAGGGGCGGATCCCATTAAGACAATTTATGTTGGGTTTCCTTTATTTTGGCCATTACCTGTATCATTGATAGTATTCCATCGGTTCAGCACGGTAACGTTATTATTCATCGGATGTTCTACCTTTTTTAAGCTTCACCCCAAAAAAATGGAACCAATATACACCGATTAAGCTTTAACTTACTTGATTGTATATATATTTATTTATTTTATCCTTAGAAGCCTACTGTACTTTGAAGTTGCATTGCTCTTATCTTTTCTAGATAAAAAAAACCTAACAAAAACATAAAAGTACAGACAATAAACAGCACAAGACACCCACATAAAAGGGAGAGAGAGAGGAGAGATAGAGGGGTAGAGAGAGCAACAGAGAAAGTAGGAATGGAAAATAAACATGAAATAGAGGTGTATGAGTTCAAGGAGAGGAGGTACAGTAGCTAGAGAAGGATGTAGCTACAGAAAAACACAAACAAGTCCTAGTCCCAACTCCTGAACCAATGACATGATGACATTACTGCCACAAACACGGCAACAGTAACCATGGAAATACCGATAAGAGCCAGAGGCAGGATTTCAGTGAGAGAGAGAGAGAGAGAGAGAGAGAGAGAGGAGTGTGGAGTGCAGTGACAGCCTCACTAACAATAGTCTGAACCTCTACTGCCTCTCACCAGCCAGAAATACACCAACACAATACACTCCTCTGCTCCCACAACAAAATACACACTCCTCTACTACCACAACACAATACACTCCTCTACTACCACAACACAATACACTCCTTTACTACCACAACACAATACACTCCTTTACTACCACAACACAATACATTCCTTTACTACCACAACACAATACACTCCTTTACTACCACAACACAATACACTCCTCTACTATCACAACACAATACACTCATCTACTACCACAACAAAATAAACTCCTCTGATACCACAACACAATACACTCCTCTACTACCACAACACAATACACTCCTCTGCTACCACAACATAATACACTCATCTGCTATTACTGCCTGACCACCACTCCATTTACTAACCCTGGAAAAACAGTCAGGTGAAAACATGTCTGGGATTCATCTCATGATTCAGGGACAACACTAGTTATCGTATAATAATTGTTAGGTGAGGTTCTTGCAGTGTTAGGTGATGTTCTAGAAGTGCTAGGTGATGTTCTAGACATGTTAGGTGATGTTCAAGAAGTGTTAGATGATGTTCTAGAAGTATTAGGTGATATAGAAGTTCTAGGTGATGTTCTAGTAGTATTAGGTGATGTTCTAGAAGTGTTAGGTGATGTTCTAGAAGTGTTAGGTGATGTTCAATGAATGTTAGGTGATGTTCTAGAAGTGCTAGGTGATGTTCTAGTAGTATTAGGTGATGTTCTAGTAGTATTAGGTGATGTTCTAGAAATGCAAGGTGATGTTCTAGAAGTGTTAGGTGATGTTCTAGAAGTGCTAGGTGATGTTCTAGTAGTATTAGGTGATGTTCTAGAAGTGCTAGGTGATGTTCTAGAAGTGCTAGGTGATGTTCTAGAAGTGCTAGGTGATGTTCTAGAAATGCTAGGTGATGTTCTATAAGTGTTAGGTGATGTTCTGGAAGTGCTAGGTGATGTTCTATAAGTGTTAGGTGATGTTCTGGAAGTGCTAGGTGATGTTCTAGAAGTGTTAGGTGATGATCTAGAAGTGCTAGGTGATGTTCGAGAAGTGCTAGGTGATGTTCTAGTAGTATTAGGTGATGTTCTTGAATTGCTAGATGATGTTATAGAAGTGCAAGGTGATGTTATAGAAATGCTAGGTGATGTTCTAGAAGTGTTAGGTGATGTTCTAGAAGTGCTAGGTGATGTTATAGAAGTGTTTGATGTTCAATAAGTGTTAGGTGATGTTCAAGAAGTGTTAGGTGATGTTCTAGAAGTGCTAGGTGATGTTCTAGAAGTGCTAGGTGATGTTCTAGAAGTGCTAGGTGATGTTCTAGAAGTGCTTGGTGATGTTCTAGAAGTGCTAGGTGATGTTCTAGAAGTGCTAGGTGATGTTCTAGAAGTGCTAGGTGATGTTCTAGAAGTATTAGGTGATGTTCTAGAATTGCTAGATGATGTTCTATAAGTGCTAGGTGATGTTCTAGAAGTGTTAGGTGATGTTCTAGAAGTGCTAGGTGATGTTATAGAAGTGTTTGATGTTCAATAAGTGTTAGGTGATGTTCAAGAAGTGTTAGGTGATGTTCTAGAAGTGCTAGGTGATGTTCTAGTAGTATTAGGTGATGTTCTAGAAGTGCTAGGTGATGTTCTAGAAGTGCTAGGTGATGTTCTAGAAGTGCTAGGTGATGTTCTAGTAGTATTAGGTGATGTTCAAGAATTGCTAGATGATGTTATAGAAGTGCAAGGTGATTTTATAGAAGTGCTAGGTGATGTTCTAGAAGTGTTAGGTGATGTTCTAGAAGTGCTAGGTGATGTTATAGAAGTGTTTGGTGATGTTCTAGAAGTGCTAGGTGATGTTCTAGTAGTATTAGGTGATGTTCTAGAAGTGCTAGATGATATAGAAGTGTTAGGTGATGTTCTAGAAGTGCTAGGTGATGTTCTAGTAGTGCTTGGTGATTCCTAGAAGGGTTAGGTGATGTTCTAGAAGTGTTAGGTTATATAGAAGTGTTAGGTGATGTTCAAGAAGGGCTAGGTGATATAGAAGTGTTAGGTGATGTTCTAGAAGTGCTAGGTGATGTTCTAGTAGGTTTAGGTGATGTTCTAGAAGTGCAAGGTGATGTTCTAGAAGTGTTAGGTGATGTTCTAGAAGTGCTAGATGATATAGAAGTGTTAGGCGATGTTCTAGAAGTGTTAGGTGATGTTCTAGAAGTGCTAGGTGATGTTCTAGTAGTATTAGATTATGTTCTATAAGTGTTAGGTGATGTTCTATAAGTGCTAGGTGATGTTCTAGTAGTATTAGGTGATGTTCAAGAAGTGTTAGGTGATGTTCTAGAAGTGCTAGGTGATGTTCTAGTAGTATTAGGTGATGTTCTAGAAGTGCTAGGTGATGTTCTAGAAGTGCTAGGTGATGTTCTAGAAGTGCTAGGTGATTTTCTAATAGTATTAGGTGATGTTCTAGAAGTGTTAGGTGATGTTCAAGAAGTGTTAGGTGATGTTCTAGAAGTGCTAGGTGATGTTCTAGTAGTATTAGGTGATGTTCTAGAAGTGCTAGGTGATGTTCTAGAAGTGCTAGGTGATGTTCTAGAAGTGCTAGGTGATGTTCTAGTAGTGCTAGGTGATGTTCTAGTAGTATTAGGTGATGTTCAAGAATTGCTAGATGATGTTATAGAAGTGCTAGGTGATGTTCTAGAAGTGTTAGGTGATGTTCTAGAAGTGCTAGGTGATGTAATAGAAGTGTTTGGTGATGTTCTAGAAGTGCAAGGCGATGTTATAGAAGTGCTAGGTGATGTTCTAGAAGTGTTAGGTGATGTTCTAGAAGTGCTAGATGATATAGAAGTGTTAGGTGATGTTCTAGAAGTGCTAGGTGATGTTCTAGTAGTGCTTGGTGATTCCTAGAAGTGTTAGGTGATGTTCTAGAAGTGTTAGGTGATGTTCTAGAAGGGCTAGGTGATATTGAAGTGTTAGGTGATGTTTTAGAAGTGCTAGGTGATGTTCTAGTAGTGCTTGGTGATTCCTAGAAGTGTTAGGTGATGTTCCCGAAGTGTTAGGTGATGTTCTAGAAGGGCTAGGTGATATTGAAGTGCTAGGTGATGTTCTAGAAGTGCTAGGTGATGTTCTAGAAGTGTTAGGTGATGTTCAAGAAGTGTTAGGTGATGTTCTAGAAGTGTTAGGTGATGTTCTAGAAGTGCTAGGTGATGTTCTAGTAGGTTTAGGTGATGTTCTAATAGTATTAGGTGATGTTCTAATAGTATTAGGTGATGTTCTGGAAGTGTTAGGTGATGTTCTAGATGTGCTAGGTGATGTTCTGGTAGTATTAGATGATGTTCTATAAGTGTTAGGTGATGTTCTAGAAGTGCTAGGTGATGTTCTGGTAGTATTAGGTGATGTTCTAGAAGTGCTAGGTGATGTTCTAGAAGTGCTAGGTGATGTTCTAATAGTATTAGGTGATGTTCTAGAAGTGTTAGGTGATGTTCTAGAAGTGCTAGGTGATGTTCTAGAAGTGCTAGGTGATGTTCTAATAGTATTAGGCGATGTTCTAGAAGTGTTAGGTGATGTTCAATAAGTGTTAGGTGATGATCTAGAAGTGCTAGGTGATGTTCTAGAAGTGTTAGGTGATGTTCTAGTAGTATTAGGTGATGTTCTAGAAGTGCTAGGTGATGTTCTAGTAGTATTAGGTGATGTTCTAGAAGTGTTGGGTGATGTCCTAGAAGTGTTAGGTGATGTTCTAGAAGTGCTAGGCGATTTCTAAAAGTGTTAGGTGATGTTCTAGAAGTGTTAGGTGATGTTCTAGAAGTGTTAGGTGATGTTCTAGAAGTGATAGATGATGTTTTAGAAGGGTTAGGTGATGTGAGTGTGTGCACCTAGTAAGATTATTATAGTGTTGAGTTGTTATTTCTATGACTTTTTAAAAGTTCTGTTTTTTCCAGGTATTTTTTTAGATCTAATTTACTAATGACAAATCAACCAATGGTTGCTTACCATGTCATCATGTGTGCAGTCTGACTGCTATACCATGTGATGTGGCTGACATGTAAAATACCTTGTAAGGTTTTTCAAACAGGTTTGATAATCATTTTACTTTCAGTTGACAAAATATTTTTTTCCTGATTAGCTTAACTTTCCGTTTTAGTTTACTATAATACATCTTGGTACCTAGAGGTGTCACCAATAAAACGGGATAATGTCAGCGTGGATCTGTCTGTACCACTAACACCTGTTGAGAGGTCAACCCCCCCCTAACCAGGGGTTAACTCCGACAATAAGGTTAAAGGTCAGATGGGTCAGATGGTCAAAGGTGAACAAATCATTACAGAGAAGGGAAAATGTATACAAGGCATTCAGAATGTATTCAGACCCCTTCCTTTTTTCCACGTTTCTGGGAAGATTTGGGAAGGCTAAGAAAGAAAATATGCAGCATTGAAGGTCCCTAAGAACACAGTGACCTCCATCATTCTTAAATGGAAGAAGGTTGTAACCACCAAGATTCTTCATAGTGCTGGCCACCCGGGCAAAACTGAGCAATCGGGGAGAAGGGCCTTGGTCAGAGAGGTGACCAGGAACCCGATGGTCACTCTGACAGAGCTCCAGAGTTCCTTTTTGGAGATGGGGAACATTCCAGAAGTACAGCCACCTTCGCAGCACTCCACCAATCAGGCCTTTATGGTAGAGTGGCTAGATGGAAGCCACTCCTCAGTAAAAGACACATGCCAGCCTGCTTGGAGTTTGCCAAAAGGCACCTAAAGGACTCTCAGACAATGAAAAACAAGATTCTCTGGTCTGATGAAACCAAGATTGAACTATGGTGGTGGCAACATCATGCTGTGGGGATGTTTTTCAGCAGCAGGGACTGGGAGACTAGTTAGGATCGAGGTAAAGATGAACGGGGCAAAGTACAGAGAGATCCTTGATGAAAACTCCATAGCGCTCAGGACCTCAGACTGCGGCGAAGGTTCACCTTCCAACGGGCCAATGACCCTAAGCACACAACCAGGACAACGCAGGAGTGGATTCTGAATGTCCTTGAGTGGTCCAGCCAGATCCCAGACATGAACCCGATAGAACATCTCTGGAGAGACCTGAAAATAGCTATGCAACGACGCTCCCCATTCAACCTGACAGAGCTTGAGATGATCTGCAGAGAAGAATGGGTGAAACTCCCCAAATCCAGGTGTGCCAAGCTTGTAGCGTCATACCCAAGAAGACTTGAGGCTGTAATCACTGCCGAAGGTGCTTCAACAAAGTACTGAGTAAAGGGTCTGAAAACGTATGTAAATGTGATATTACATTTTCAATTTTGTACCTGTTTTTGCTTTGCCATTACGGGGCATTGTGATGTCATTACGGGTATTGCGATGTCATTACGGGGTATTGTGATGTCATTATGGGGTATTGTGATGTCATTATGGGGTATTGTATGTAGATTGATGAGGGGAAACAAACAATATAATTAATTTTAGAATAAGGCTGTAACGTAACAAAATGAGTAACAAGTCAAGGGGTCTGAATACTTTCCGAATGCACTGTAGATGAAAAGGAAAAGCTAATAAAATGTCTTCTTGGAATTGCTGAGCAGCAGTAAGATGTGAAAGGTAAGGAGGGTGGATAAGGCCCACATACAGAGGTAAGGAGGGTGGGTAAGGCCCACATACAGAGGTAAGGAGGGTGGGTAAGGCCCACATACAGAGGTAAGGAGGGTGGGTAAGGCCCACATACAGAGGTAAGGAGGGTGGGTAAGGCCCACATACAGAGGTAATTTGTAAGTCGCTCTGGATAAGAGCGTCTGCTGCTAAATGACTTAAATGTAATGTAAATGTAAGGAGGGTGGATAAGGCCCACATACAGAGGTAAGGAGGGTGGATAAGGCCCACATACAGAGGTAAGGAGGGTGGATAGGGCCCACATACAGAGGTAAGGAGGGTGGGTAAGGCCCACATACAGAGGAGGGTGGATAAGGCCCACATACAGAGGTAAGGAGGGTGGATAAGGCCCACATACAGAGGTAAGGAGGGTGGGTAAGGCCCACATACAGAGGTAAGGAGGGGAGTAAGGCCCACCTACAGAGGTAAGGAGGGTGGATAAGGCCCCTACAGAGGTAAGGAGGGTGGATAAGGCCCACATACAGAGTGGAGGGTGGTAGGCCCACATAGAGGTAAGGAGGGTGGATAAGGCCCACATACAGAGGTAAGGAGGGTGGATAAGGCCCACATACAGAGGTAAGGAGGGTGGGTAAGGCCCACATACAGAGGTAAGGAGGGTGGGTAAGGCCCACCTACAGAGGTAAGGAGGGTGAGTAAGGCCACATACAGAGGTAAGGAGGTGGGTAAGGCCCACATACAGAGGTAAGGAGGGTGGATAAGGCCCACATACAGAGGTAAGGAGGTGGATAAGGCCCACATACAGAGGTAAGGAGGGTGGGCAAGGCCCACATACAGAGGTAAGGAGGGTGGGTAAGGCCCACCTACAGAGGTAAGGAGGGTGTGTAAGGCCCACCTACAGAGGTAAGGAGGGTGAGTAAGGCCCACCTACAGAGGTAAGGAGGGTGGATAAGGCCCACATACAGAGGTAAGGGAGTGGGTAAGGCCCACATACAGAGGTAAGGAGGGTGGGGTAAGGCCCACATACAGAGGTAAGGAGGGTGAGTAAGGCCCACCTATAGAGGTAAGGAGGTGGATAAGGCCACATACAGAGGTAAGGAGGGTGGATAAGGCCCACCTACAGAGGTAAGGAGGGTGGGTAAGGCCCACATACAGAGGTAAGGAGAGTGAAGTAGGGCCCACCCATACAGAGGTAAGGAGGGTGGATAAGGCCCACATACAGAGGTAAGGAGGGTGGGCAAGGCCCACATACAGAGAGGATAAGGAGGGTAAGGAGGGTGGGTAAGGCCCACATACCAGAGGTAAGGAGGGTAAGTAAAAGGCCCACATACAGAGAGGTAAGGAGGGGTGGATAAGGCCCACATACAGAGGTAAGGAGGGTGGATAAGGCCCATACAGGGGTAAGGAGGGTGGATAAGGCCCACATACAGAGTAAGGAGGGTGGATAAGGCCCCTATACAGAGGTAAGGAGGATGGGTAATAAGGCCCACATACAGAGGTAAGGAGGGGGTGGATAAGGCCCACATACAGAGGTAAGGAGGGTGGATAAGGCCCACATACAGAGGTAAGGAGTTGTGGATAAGGCCCACATACAGAGGTAAGGAGGATGGGTAATAAGGCCCACATACAGAGGTAAGGAGGATGGGTAATAAGGCCCACATACAGAGGTAAGGAGGGTGGATAAGGCCCACATACAGAGGTAAGGAGGGTGGATAAGGCCCACATACAGAGGTAAGGAGGGTGGATAAGGCCCACATACAGAAGTAAGGAGGGTGGATAAGGCCCACATACAGAGGTAAGGAGGGTGGATAAGGCCCACATACAGAGGTAAGGAGGGTGGATAAGGCCCACATACAGAGGTAAGGAGGGTGGATAAGGCCCACATACAGAGGTAAGGAGGGTGGGTAAGGCCCACATACAGAGGTAAGGAGGGTAAGTAAGGCCCACATACAGAGGTAAGGAGGGTGAGTAAGGCCCACATACAGAGGTAAGGAGGGTGAGTAAGGCCCACATACAGAGGTAAGGAGGGTGGGTAAGGCCCACATACAGAGGTAAGGAGGGTGGATAAGGCCCACATACAGAGGTAAGGAGGGTGGATAAGGCCCACATACAGAGGTAAGGAGGGTGGATAAGGCCCACATACAGAGGTAAGGAGGGTGGATAAGGCCCACATACAGAGGTAAGGAGGGTGGATAAGGCCCACATACAGAGGTAAGGAGGGTGGATAAGGCCCACGTACAGAGGTAAGGAGGGTGGATAAGGCCCACGTACAGAGGTAAGGAGGGTGGATAAGGCCCACATACAGAGGTAAGGAGGATGGGTAATAAGGCCCACATACAGAGGTAAGGAGGGTGAGTAAGGCCCACATACAGAGGTAAGGAGGGTGGATAAGGCCCACATACAGAGGTAAGGAGGGTGGATAAGGCCCACATAAGGAGGTAAGGAGGGTGGATAAGGCCCACATACAGAGGTAAGGAGGGTGGATAAGGCCCACATACAGAAGTAAGGAGGGTAGATAAGGCCCACATACAGAGGTAAGGAGGGTGGATAAGGCCCACATACAGAGGTAAGGAGGGTGGATAAGGCCCACATACAGAGGTAAGGAGGATGGGTAATAAGGCCCACATACAGAGGTAAGGAGGATGGGTAATAAGGCCCACATACAGAGGTAAGGAGGGTGAGTAAGGCCCACATACAGAGGTAAGGAGGGTGGATAAGGCCCACATACAGAGGTAAGGAGGGTGGATAAGGCCCACATACAGAGGTAAGGAGGGTGGATAAGGCCCACATACAGAGGTAAGGAGGGTGGATAAGGCCCACATACAGAGGTAAGGAGGGTGGATAAGGCCCACATACAGAGGTAAGGAGGGTGGATAAGGCCCACATACAGAGGTAAGGAGGGTGGATAAGGCCCACATACAGAGGTAAGGAGGGTGGGTAAGGCCCACATACAGAGGTAAGGAGAGTGAGTAGGGCCCACCTACAGAGGTAAGGAGGGTGGATAAGGCCCACATACAGAGGTAAGGAGGGTGGGTAAGGCCCACATACAGAGGTAAGGAGGGTGGGTAAGGCCCACATACAGAGGTAAGGAGGGTGGATAAGGCCCACATACAGAGGTAAGGAGGGTGGGTAAGGCCCACATACAGAGGTAAGGAGGGTAAGTAAGGCCCACATACAGAGGTAAGGAGGGTGGATAAGGCCCACATACAGAGGTAAGGAGGGTGGATAAGGCCCACATACAGAGGTAAGGAGGGTGGATAAGGCCCACATACAGAAGTAAGGAGGGTGGATAAGGCCCACATACAGAGGTAAGGAGGATGGGTAATAAGGCCCACATACAGAGGTAAGGAGGGTGGATAAGGCCCACATACAGAGGTAAGGAGGGTGGATAAGGCCCACATACAGAGGTAAGGAGTTGTGGATAAGGCCCACATACAGAGGTAAGGAGGATGGGTAATAAGGCCCACATACAGAGGTAAGGAGGATGGGTAATAAGGCCCACATACAGAGGTAAGGAGGGTGGATAAGGCCCACATACAGAGGTAAGGAGGGTGGATAAGGCCCACATACAGAGGTAAGGAGGGTGGATAATGCCCACATACAGAAGTAAGGAGGGTGGATAAGGCCCACATACAGAGGTAAGGAGGGTGGATAAGGCCCATACAGAGAGGTAAGGAGGGTGGGTAAGGCCCACATACAGAGGTAAGGAGGGTGGGTAAGGCCCACATACAGAGGTAAGGAGGGTGAGTAAGGCCCACCTATAGAGGTAAGGAGGTGGATAAGGCCCACATACAGAGGTAAGGAGGGTGGATAAGGCCCACCTACAGAGGAGTGGGAGGGTGGGTAGGGCCCACCTACAGAGGTAAGGAGGGTGGATAAGTACAGAGGTAAGGAGGGGTGAGTAAGGCCCACCTACAGAGGTAAGGAGGGTGGATAAGGCCCACATACAGAGGTAAGGAGGGTGGATAAGGCCCACACCTACAGAGGTAAGGAGGGTGATAAGGCCCACATACAGAGGTAAGGAGAGTGGGTAAGGCCCACCTACAGAGGTAAGGAGGGTGGATAAGGCCCCCACATACAGAGGTAAGGAGGGTGGGTAAGGCCCACATACAGAGGTAAGGAGGGTGGGTAAGGCCCACATACAGAGGTAAGGAGGGTGGATTAAGGCCCCACATACAGAAGGTAAGGAGGGTGGAGGTAAGGCCCACATACAGAGGTAAGGAGGGTAAGTAAGGCCACATGCAGAGTAAGGAGGTGGATAAGGCCCACATACAGAGGTAAGGAGGGTGGATAAGGCCCACATACAGAGGTAAGGAGGGTGGATAAGGCCCACATACTGAAGTAAGGAGGGTGGATAAGGCCCACATACAGAGGTAAAGGAGGATGGGTAATAAGGCCCACATACAAGAAGTGAGGAGGGTGGATAAGGCCCACATACCCAGAGGTAAGGAGAGGTGGATAAGGCCCATACACAGAGTGGGAGTTGTGGATAAGGCCCACATACAGAGGTAAGGAGGATGGGTAATAAGGCCCACATACAGAGGTAAGGAGGATGGGTAATAAGGCCCACATACAGAGGTAAGGAGGGTGGATAAGGCCCACATACAGAGGTAAGGAGGGTGGATAAGGCCCACATACAGAGGTAAGGAGGGTGGATAAGGCCCACATACAGAAGTAAGGAGGGTGGATAAGGCCCACATACAGAGGTAAGGAGGGTGGATAAGGCCCACATACAGAGGTAAGGAGGGTGGATAAGGCCCACATACAGAGGTAAGGAGGGTGGATAAGGCCCACATACAGAGGTAAGGAGGGTGGGTAAGGCCCACATACAGAGGTAAGGAGGGTAAGTAAGGCCCACATACAGAGGTAAGGAGGGTGAGTAAGGCCCACATACAGAGGTAAGGAGGGTGAGTAAGGCCCACATACAGAGGTAAGGAGGGTGGGTAAGGCCCACATACAGAGGTAAGGAGGGTGGATAAGGCCCACATACAGAGGTAAGGAGGGTGGATAAGGCCCACATAAAGAGGTAAGGAGGGTGGATAAGGCCCACATACAGAGGTAAGGAGGGGGTGGATAAGGCCCACATACAGAGGTAAGGAGGGTGGATAAGGCCCACATACAGAGGTAAGGAGGGTGGATAAGGCCCACGTACAGAGGTAAGGAGGGTGGATAAGGCCCACGTACAGAGGTAAGGGAGGGTGGATAAGGCCCACATACAGAGGTAAGGAGGATGGGTAATAAGGCCCACATACAGAGGTAAGGAGGGTGAGTAAGGCCCACATACAGAGGTAAGGAGGGTGGATAAGGCCCACATACAGAGGTAAGGAGGGTGGATAAGGCCCACATAAGGAGGTAAGGAGGGTGGATAAGGCCCACATACAGAGGTAAGGAGGGTGGATAAGGCCCACATACAGAAGTAAGGAGGGTGGATAAGGCCCACATACAGAGGTAAGGAGGGGTGGATAAGGCCCACATACAGAGGTAAGGAGGGTGGATAAGGCCCACATACAGAGGTAAGGAGGATGGGTAATAAGGCCCACATACAGAGGTAAGGAGGATGGGTAATAAGGCCCACATACAGAGGTAAGGAGGGTGAGTAAGGCCCACATACAGAGGTAAGGAGGGTGGATAAGGCCCACATACAGAGGTAAGGAGGGTGGATAAGGCCCACATACAGAGGTAAGGAGGGTGGATAAGGCCCACATACAGAGGTAAGGAGGGTGGATAAGGCCCACATACAGAGGTAAGGAGGGTGGATAAGGCCCACATACAGAGGTAAGGAGGGTGGATAAGGCCCACATACAGAGGTAAGGAGGGTGGGTAAGGCCCACATACAGAGGTAAGGAGAGTGAGTAGGGCCCACCTACAGAGGTAAGGAGGGTGGATAAGGCCCACATACAGAGGTAAGGAGGGTGGGTAAGGCCCACATACAGAGGTAAGGAGGGTGGGTAAGGCCCACATACAGAGGTAAGGAGGGTGGATAAGGCCCACATACAGAGGTAAGGAGGGTGGGTAAGGCCCACATACAGAGGTAAGGAGGGTAAGTAAGGCCCACATACAGAGGTAAGGAGGGTGGATAAGGCCCACATACAGAGGTAAGGAGGGTGGATAAGGCCCACATACAGAGGTAAGGAGGGTGGATAAGGCCCACATACAGAAGTAAGGAGGGTGGATAAGGCCCACATACAGAGGTAAGGAGGATGGGTAATAAGGCCCACATACAGAGGTAAGGAGGGTGGATAAGGCCCACATACAGAGGTAAGGAGGGTGGATAAGGCCCACATACAGAGGTAAGGAGTTGTGGATAAGGCCCACATACAGAGGTAAGGAGGATGGGTAATAAGGCCCACATACAGAGGTAAGGAGGATGGGTAATAAGGCCCACATACAGAGGTAAGGAGGGTGGATAAGGCCCACATACAGAGGTAAGGAGGGTGGATAAGGCCCACATACAGAGGTAAGGAGGGTGGATAAGGCCCACATACAGAAGTAAGGAGGGTGGATAAGGCCCACATACAGAGGTAAGGAGGGTGGATAAGGCCCACATACAGAGGTAAGGAGGGTGGATAAGGCCCACATACAGAGGTAAGGAGGGTGGATAAGGCCCACATACAGAGGTAAGGAGGGTGGGTAAGGCCCACATACAGAGGTAAGGAGGGTGAGTAAGGCCCACATACAGGAGGTATGAGGAGGGTGGGTAGTAAGGCCCACATACAGAGGTAAGGAGGGTGGAGTAAGGCCCACATACAGAGGTAAGGAGGGTGGATAAGGCCCACATACAGAGGTAAGGAGGGTGGATAAGGCCCACATACAGAGGTAAGGAGGGTGGATAAGGCCCACATACAGAGGTAAGGAGGGTGGATAAGGCCCACATACAGAGGTAAGGAGGGGTGGATAAGGCCCACATACAGAGGTAAGGAGGGTGGATAAGGCCCACATACAGAGGTAAGGAGGGTGGATAAGGCCCACATACAGAGGTAAGGAGGGTGGATAAGGCCCACATACAGAGGTAAGGAGGGTGGGATAAGGCCCACATACAGAGGTAAGGAGGGTGGAGTAAGGCCCACATACAGAGGTAAGGAGGGTGGATAAGGCCCACATACAGAGGTAAGGAGGGTGG
>NW_027011374.1:0-24460 GCF_036934945.1 Oncorhynchus masou masou | reverse complement strand
CAGTTAACCACCTAACTGAGGAACTCAATTTAACCTTGCGCAATACCCTAGATGCAGTTGCACCCCTAAAAACTAAAAACATTTCTCATAAGAAACTAGCTCCCTGGTACACAGAAAATACCCGAGCTCTGAAGCTAGCTTCCAGAAAATTGGAACGGAAATGGCGCCACACCAAACTGGAAGTCTTCAAGTCTAGCTTGGAAAGACAGTACCGTGCAGTACCGAAGAGCCCTTACAGCTGCTCGATCATCTATTTTCTAACTTAATTGAGGAAAATAAGAACAATCCGAAATTCACTTTTTGATACTGTCTCAAAGCTAACTAAAAAGCAGCATTCCCCAAGAGAGGATGACTTTCACTTTAGCAGTGATAAATTCATGAACTTCTTTGAGGAAAATTCCTGATTAATAGAAAGCAAATTACAGACTCCTCTTTAAATCTGCGTATTCCTTCAAAGCTCAGTTATTCTGAGTCTGCACAACTCTGCCTGGACCAAGGATCAAGAGAGACGCTCAAGTGTTTTAGTACTATATCTCTTGGACACAATGATGAAAATAATCATGGCCTCTAAAACTTCAAGCTGCATACTGGACCCTATTCCAACTAAACTACTGAAAGAGCTGCTTCCTGTGATTGGCCCTCCTATGTTGAACATAATAAACGGCTCTCTATCCACGGATGTGCACAAACTCACTAAAAGTGGGCAGTAATAAAGCCTCTCTTGAAAAGCCAAACATTGACCCAGAAAATATAAAAAACTATCGACCTATATCGAATCTTCCATTCCTCTCAAAAATCTTAGAAAAGGCTGTTGCGCAGCAACTCCTGCCTTCCTGAAGACAAACAATGTATACGGAAATGCTTCAGTCTGGTTTTAGACCCCATCATAGCACTGAGACGGCACTTGTGAAGGTGGTAAATGACATTTAATGGCATCGGACCGAGGCTCCATCTGTCCTCGTGCTCCTAGACCTTAGTGCTGCTTTTATTCACCATCGATCACCACATTCTTTTGGAGAGATTGGAAACCCAGAATATTCACACGGACAAGTTCTGGCCTGAGTTTAGATCTTATCTGTCAGAAAGATATCAGTTTGTCTCTGTGAATGGTT
The DNA here is from genome assembly GCF_036934945.1 of Oncorhynchus masou masou. Classification (NCBI taxonomy): domain Eukaryota; kingdom Metazoa; phylum Chordata; class Actinopteri; order Salmoniformes; family Salmonidae; genus Oncorhynchus; species Oncorhynchus masou. The sequence continues at coordinate 23,348 of NW_027011374.1, read as the reverse complement.
TGTCCTCTGACAAATCAACTGTAAATTTCGGTGTTCCTCAAGGTTCCGTTTTAGGACCATTATTGTTTTCACTATATATTTTACCTCTTGGGATGTTATTCGAAAAACATAATGTTAACTTTCACTGCTATGCGGATGACACACAGCTGTACATTTCAATGAAACATGGTGAAGCCCCAAATTGCCCTTGCTAGAAGCATGTGTTTCAGACATAAGGAAGTGGATGGCTGCAAACTTTCTACTTTTAAACTCGGACAAAACAGAGATGCTTGTTCTAGGTCACAAGAAACAAAGAGATCTTCTGTTGAATCTGACAATTAATCTTAATGGTTGTACAGTCGTCTCAAATAAACTGTGAAGGACCTCGGCGTTACTCTGGACCCTGATCTCTCTTTGAAGAACATATCAAGACCATTTCAAGGACAGCATTTTTCCATCTACGTAACATTGCAAAAATCAGAAACTTTCTGTCCAAAAATGATGCAGAAAAATTAATCCATGCTTTTGTCACTTCTAGGTTAGACTACTGCAATGCTCTACTTTCCGGCTACCCGGATAAAGCACTAAATAAACTTCAGTTAGTGCTAAATACGGCTGCTAGAATCCTGACTAGAACCAAAAAATTTGATCATATTACTCCAGTGCTAGCCTCCCTTCACTGGCTTCCTGTCAAAGCAAGGGCTGATTTCAAGTTTTACTGCTAACCCACAAAGCATTACATGGGCTTGCTCTACCTATCTCTCTGATTTGGTCACCGCATACCTACACTACGGTCACAAGACGAGGCCTCTAATTGTCCCTAGAATTTCTAAGCAAACAGCTGGAGGCAGGGCTTTCTCTCTCCGCATAGAGCTCCATTTTATGGAACGGTCTGCCTACCCATGTCAGAGACGCAAACTCGTCTCAACCTTTAAGTCTTTACGGAAGACTCATCTCTTCAGTGGGTCATATGATTGAGTGTAGTCTGGCCCAGGAGTGGGAAGGTGAACGGAAAGGCTCTGGAGCAACGAACCACCCTTGCTGTCTGCCTGGCCGGTTCCCCTCTTTCCACTGGGATTCTCTGCCTCTAACCCTATTCCAGGCTGAGTCACTGGCTTACTGGGGCTCTCTCATACCGTCCCTGGAAGGGGTGCGTCACCTGGTGGGTTGATTCAATGATGTGGTCATCCTGTCTGTTGGCGCCCCCTTTGGGTTGTGCCATGGCGGAGATCTTTACGGGCTTTATACTCAGCTTTGTCTCAGGATGGTAAGTTGGTGGTTGAAGATATCCCTCTAGTGGTGTGGGGGCTGTGCTTTGGCAAAGTGGGTGGGGTTATATCCTTCCTGTTTGGCCCTGTCCGGGGTGTCCTCGGATGGGGCCACAGTGTCTCCTGACCCCTCCTGCCTAAGCCTCAGTATTTATGCTGCAGTAGTTTATGTGTCGGGGGCTGGGGTCAGTTTGTTATATCTGGAGTACTTCTCCTGTCCAATTCGGTGTCCTGTGTGAATCTAAGTGTCGTTCTCTAATTCTCTCCTTCTCTCTCTCGGAGGACCTGAGCCCTAGGACCATGCCCCAGGACTACCTGACATGATGACTCCTTGCTGTCCCTCAGTCCACCTGGCCATGCTGCTGCTCCAGTTTCAACTGTTCTGCCTTATTATTCGACCATGCTGGTCATTTATGAACATTTGAACATCTTGGCCATGTTCTGTTATAATCTCTACCGGCACAGCCAGAAGAGGACTGGCCACCCCATAGCCTGGTTCCTCTCTAGGTTTCTTCCTAGGTTTGGCCTTTCTAGGGAGTTTTCCTAACCACCGTGCTTCTACACCTGCATTGCTTGCTGTTTGGGGTTTTAGGCTGGGTTTCTGTACAGCACTTTGAGATATCAGCTGATGTATGGGCTATATAAATAAATTTGATTTGATTTTTGATTTGAAGAGGCGACTCCGGGATGCTGACCTTCTAGGCAGAGTTCCTCTGTCCACTGTCTGTGTTCTTTCGCCCATCTTAATCTTTTCTTTTCATTGGCCAGTCTGAGATATGGCTTTTTCTTTGCAACTCTGACTAGAATACCAGCATCCCAGAGTCGCCTCTTCAATGCCAAATTGCTGCAAAGAAACAACTACAAAAGGACACCAAAAGAAGAAGTGACTTGCTTGGCCAAAGAAACACGAGCAATGGACCTTAGACCGGTGGAAATCTGTCCTTTGGTCTGATGAGCCCAAATGTGAGATTTTGGTTCCAACTGCCATGTCTTTTTGAGATGCAGAGTAGGTGAATGGATGATCTCCGCATGTGTTTTCCCACCATGAAGCCTGGAGGAGGAGTGGGATGGTGTGGGGGTGCTTTGCTGGTGACACTGTCAGTGGTTTATTTAGAATTCAAGGCACACAACCAGCATGGCTACCACAACATTCGGCAGTGATACGCCATCCCATCTGGTTTGTTCTTAGTGCAACTATCATTTGTTTTTCAACAGGACATTGACACAACACACCTCCAGGCTGTGTAAGGGTTATTTGACCAAGAAGGAGAGTGATGGAGTGCTGCATCAGATGACCTGGCCTCCACAATCACCCGACCTTAACCCAATTGAGATGGTTTGCGATGAGTTGGACCGCAGAGTGAAGGAAAAGCAGCCAACAAGTGCTCAGCATATGTGGGAACTCCAGGTGAAGCTGGTGAGAGAATGCCAATAGTGTGCAAACCTGTCAACAAAGCAGAGTGGTGGCTACTTTGAAGAATCTAAAATTAATAGATTTGTTTAACACTTTTTTGGTTTATTTCATAGTTTTGATGTCTTCACTATTATTCCCCCCATCCAGTCAGCGGCAGTCCTGTGGACAAAACCAGCTCGTTGATGAGAGGTCGAAGGGGAATGGCAAGTGCGCAAGCTAACAGGCCAGACACAATCATGCAAACAGGTGCAGAACAACAGTGATGTCATCTCGGAATGCACAACTCCTCATTCCTTGTCACGGAGGGCTATTGTGGTCGATGACCACACTGGTTTGAACTCCTATCAGCTAAAAAAGAAGAACAAGAAGTCTCCAGCCAGCACGTGATCACCAACACTGGACAATTGAAAGTGGAAAATCCAGCCTGGTCTGTGAATCCGGTTCCTGTTGCGTCATGCTGATGGCAGAGTCAGGATTTGGCATAAACAGCATGAGTCCATGGCCACATCCTGCCTGGTTTCAACGATATAGCCTGGAAAGCGATAGTGTAATGGTGTGGGGTATGTTTTCCTGACACGTTAGGTCTGTTGATACCAATTGAGCAACGTTTCCACACCCCGGAGAATTCAGGCTGTTTTGGAGGCAAATGGGGGTCCAACCCGGAACTAGATCAGTGTACCTAAAACTGGCCTCCGACTGTACATCATGCTGAGCTGAGAGGATATCCAGGGGATTTTAGAATAAAAGCCTCATCTGATCAGTGTGTACTGTATATCTGACACCAACAATAGAGCTACCCCCTGACATAGGCATCAGCAGTGACGTGTGACTCTCTCAGCTCTCAAGATCAAACACCACCATGAGTCAGCCTTGGAAAGCAACTAAAATATACATGCACACACAGGAGAGAAAGAGTGAAACGGAGCGGGTAGAGAAAGCCTGATGTAAAAAGTAGAATAAAGGAGAATTGTGAAAAGAGGAGCAAGAAAGAAGAGGTGGGGTAAGAGAATGTGATGTGAGATGAGAGGGGAAGAAAGGAAAGAAAGACAAGAAAGATTAAGAGATGGATAAGCACAGAGATAGAGAAAAGATGAGTCATACCGTCAGAGGGAGGGTTCAGAGGGTTTCTCTTCTGGGTTGTTCTGGGTTTAGTGTCTGACTCCTCAATTACTGGTGAAGTGGTACAGTCATGTGACCTCTGACCCACGGCCTCACACACCTAAGTATTTCACAGGTTGCTGACTGCTGAGCACAGCGAGATGAGGGGGAGGGGGGTCAGTTGATGTGAGTTGCAGTGAGAGAGGGATGGGCGTATGTCTGATTCTGACATCAGCATGCCAGGCGCAAAACACTCTCCCTACTGATCTAGGCATCAGCTGTGCCGTGTACTCACTGCATGCCACACGGAACGCAGTCATCAAATCACAGCTCTCTCTCAGCTCTTAGATCAAACACCACCATGAGTCAGTCCTGGAAAGCTACTGAAAAATACATTTACACACAGGAGAGAAAGAGTGAAATGGAAAGAGTGATGAGTGAAGGAGAATGTGAAGAGAAGCAGAGAGAAGGGGGTTGAGTCTTCTGGGTTGGTGCTGTTATATATGCCTCTGTATTACTGGTGAAGTGGTCCAATCATGTGACCTCTGACACACGGCCTCACACACTAAATATTTCACATGGCGCTGATTGCTGAGCACAGCGAGATGGAGAGAGAGGGGAGAGAAACGAGAATGAGAATGAAGGAGAGAGAACGATAAAATGGTAGAACAACAGGAGAAAACTATGACATACTGTATACGTATACACGCAATATTGATTGAAGTGTAGGTCTAAACATAGGGTTGGTGAATTCCTCCAGCAATCCCCTTGAGAAATAAAACAAGCAGTGGTCAAGTTGATGTTCTCACTTTGAGAGAGATGAGGGGGAGGGGAAGGGGTTCAGTTGATATGAGTTGCAGTGACATACAGACACAGTAACTGTGGGGCGGTGGAGAGAGGGATGGATAGATAGATAGAGAGAGAAAGAAAGGGGCGGGCAGTGAGTGAACGATGCAGCAATATATGGAGAAAGAGAGTTTCTCCATGTCTTATCAGGGTAATTCAGGCACGTCGTGGGCTCAGTGGGGATGGGGTACTCTGGGTTTGACCCACAATGGTATTGGAGCCCTGCAGTCTACTGAGTGGCACTGGGCTGTACTGGATAACACATCACTGAGTTGTACTGGGCTGTAATGGATAACACATCACTGAGTGGCACTGGGCTGTACTGGATAACACATCACTGAGTTGTACTGGGCTGTAATGGATAACACATCACTGAGTGGCACTGGGCTGTACTGGATAACACATCACTGAGTTGTACTGGACAACACATGTAATGGACCCGATAACACATCACTGAGTGGCACTTGGCTGTACTGGATAACACATCACTGAGTTGCACTGGGTACTGTACAGGATAACACATCACTGAGTGGCACATCACTGAGGCACTGTACTGGATAACACATCACTCAGTTGTACTGGGCTGTAATGGATAACACATCACTGAGTGGCACAGAGTTGTACTGGATAACACATCACTGTGTTGTACTGGGCTGTACAGGATAACACATCACTGAGTGGCACTGGGCACTGTACTGGATAACACATCACTGAGTTGTACTGGATAACACATCTCTGAGTGACACTGAGTTGTACTGGATAACACATCTCTGAGTGACACTGAGTTGTATAAACACATCTCTGAGTGACACTGAGTTGTACTGGATAACACATCACTGAGTTGTACTGGATAACACATCTCTGAGTGACACTGAGTTGTACCGTATAACACATCTCTGAGTGACACTGAGTTGTACTGGATAACACATCACTGAGTGACACTGAGTTGTACTGGATAACACATCACTGAGTGGCACTGGGCTGTACTGGATAACACATCACTGGGTTGTACTGGGCTGTACTGGATAACACATAACTGAGTTGTACTGGATAACACATCTCTGAGTGACACTGAGTTGTACCGTATAACACATCTCTGAGTCACACTGAGTTGACCTGGATAACACATCTCTGAGTGACACTGAGTTGTACCGTATAACACATCTCTGAGTGACACTGAGTTGTACTGGATAACACATCACTGAGTTGTACTGGATAACACATCTCTGAGTGACACTGAGTTGTACCGTATAACACATCACTGAGTGACACTGAGTTGTACTGGATAACACATCACTGAGTGGCACTGGGCTGTACTGGATAACACATCACTGAGTTGTACTGGGCTGTACAGGATAACACATCACTGAGTGGCACTGGGCTGTACTGGATAACACATCACTGAGGCACTTGTACTGGATAACACATCACTGAGTGACACTGAGTTGTACTGGATAACACATCACTGAGTGGCACTGAGTTGTACTGGATAACACATCACTGAGTGACACTGAGTTGTACTGGATAACACATCACTGAGTGGCACTGGGCTGTACTGGATAACACATCACTGAGTTGTACTGGGCTGTACAGGATAACACATCACTGAGTGGCACTGGGCTGTACTGGATAACACATCACTGAGTGACACTGAGTTGTACCGGTTAACACATCACTGAGTGACACTGAGTTGTACTGGATAACACATCACTGAGTGGCACTGGGCTGTACTGGATAACACATCACTGACTGGCACTGGGCTGTACTGGATAACACATCACTGAGTGGCACTGGGCTGTACTGGATAACACATCACTGAGTGACACTGAGTTGTACTGGATAACACATCACTGAGTGACACTGGGTTGTACTGGATAACACATCACTGAGTTGTACTGGATAACACATCACTGAGTGGCACTGGGCTGTACTGGATAACACATCACTGAGTGGCACTGGGCTGTACTGGATAACACATCACTGAGTTGTACTGGGCGGTACTGGATAACACATCACTGAGTGACACTGGTTGTACTGGATAACACATCACTGAGTGACACTGAGTTGTACTGGATAACACATCACTGAGTGACACTGAGTTGTACCGGATAACACTTCACTGAGTGACACTGAGTTGTACCGGATAACACATCACTGAGTGACACTGAGTTGTACTGGATAACACATAACTGAGTTGTACTGGATAACACATCACTGAGTGACACTGAGTTGTACCGGATAACACATCACTGAGTGACACTGAGTTGTACCGGATAACACATCACTGAGTTGTACTGGATAACACATCACTGAGTGACACTGAGTTGTACTGGATAACACATCACTGAGCGGCACTGAGTTGTACTGGATAACACATCACTGAGTGACACTGAGTTGTACTGGATAACACATCACTGAGTTGTACTGGATAATACATCACTGAGTGACACTGAGTTGTACTGGATAACACATCACTGAGTTGTACTGGATAACACATCACTGAGTTGTACTGGATAACACATCACTGAGTGACACTGGGTTGTACAGGATAACACATCACTGAGTTGTACTGGATAACACAACACTGAGTGACACTGAGTTGTACCCGATAACACATCACTGAGTGGCACTGGGCTGTACTGGATAACACATCACTGAGTGGCACTGAGTTGTACTGGATAACACATAACTGAGTGACACTGAGTTTTACTGGATAACACATCACTGAGTGACAATGAGTTGTACTGGATAACACATCACTCAGTGACACTGAGTTGTACTGGATAACACATAACTGAGTGACACTGAGTTGTACTGGATAACACATCACTGAGTGACACTGAGTTGTACTGGATAACACATCACTGAGTGGCACTGGGCTGTACTGGATAACACATCACTGAGTGGCACTGAGGTGTACTGGATAACACATCACTGAGTGGCACTGGGCTGTACTGGATAACACATCACTGAGTGGCACTGGGCTGTACTGGATAACACATCACTGAGTTGTACTGGGCTGTACTGGATAACACATAACTGAGTTGTACTGGATAACACATCTCTGAGTGACACTGAGTTGTACCGTATAACACATCTCTGAGTCACACTGAGTTGACCTGGATAACACATCTCTGAGTGACACTGAGTTGTACTGGATAACACAACTCTGAGTGACACTGAGTTGTACTGGATAACACATCACTGAGTTGTACTGGATAACACATCTCTGAGTGACACTGAGTTGTACCGTATAACACATCTCTGAGTGACACTGAGTTGTACTGGATAACACATCACTGAGTGACACTGAGTTGTACTGGATAACAAATCACTGAGTGGCACTGGGCTGTACTGGATAACACATCACTGAGTTGTACTGGGCTGTACAGGATAACACATCACTGAGTGGCACTGGGCTGTACTGGATAACACATCACTGAGTTGTACTGGATAACACATCACTGAGTGACACTGAGTTGTACTGGATAACACATCACTGAGTGACACTGAGTTGTACTGGATAACACATCACTGAGTGACACTGGGCTGTACTGGATAACACATCACTGAGTTGTACTGGATAACACATCACTGAGTGACACTGAGTTGTACTGGATAACACATCACTGAGTGACACTGAGTTGTACTGGATAACACATCACTGAGTGGCACTGAGTTGTACTGGATAACACATCACTGAGTGACACTGAGTTGTACTGGATAACACATCACTGAGTGGCACTGGGCTGTACTGGATAACACATCACTGAGTTGTACTGGGCTGTACAGGATAACACATCACTGAGTGGCACTGGGCTGTACCCGATAACACATCACTGAGTGGCACTGGGCTGTACTGGATAACACATCACTGAGTTGTACTGGATAACACATCACTGAGTGACACTGAGTGACACTGAGTTGTACTGGATAACACATCACTGAGTGGCACTGAGTTGTACTGGATAACACATCACTGAGTGACACTGAGTTGTACTGGATAACACATCACTGAGTGGCACTGGGCTGTACTGGATAACACATCACTGAGTTGTACTGGGCTGTACAGGATAACACATCACTGAGTGGCACTGGGCTGTACTGGATAACACATCACTGAGTTGTACTGGGCGGTACTGGATAACACATCACTGAGTGACACTGAGTTGTACTGGATAACACATCACTGAGTGACACTGAGTTGTACTGGATAACACATCACTGAGTGACACTGAGTTGTACCGGATAACACTTCACTGAGTGACACTGAGTTGTACCGGATAACACATCACTGAGTGACACTGAGTTGTACTGGATAACACATAACTGAGTTGTACTGGATAACACATCACTGAGTGACACTGAGTTGTACCGGATAACACATCACTGAGTGACACTGAGTTGTACCGGATAACACATCACTGAGTTGTACTGGATAACACATCACTGAGTGACACTGAGTTGTACTGGATAACACATCACTGAGTGGCACTGAGTTGTACTGGATAACACATCACTGAGTGACACTGAGTTGTACTGGATAACACATCACTGAGTTGTACTGGATAACACATCACTGAGTGACACTGAGTTGTACTGGATAACACATCACTGAGTTGTACTGGATAACACATCACTGAGTTGTACTGGATAACACATCACTGAGTGACACAGAGTTGTACTGGATAACACATCACTGTGTGACACTGAGTTGTACTGGATAACACATCACTGAGTGACACTGAGTTGTACTGGATAACACATCACTGAGTGGCACTGGGCTGTACTGGATAACACATCACTGAGTGGCACTGAGTTGTACTGGATAACACATCTCTGAGTGACACTGAGTTGTACTGGATAACACATCTCTGAGTGACACTGAGTTGTACTGGATAACACATCACTGAGTTGTACTGGATAACACATCTCTGAGTGACACTGAGTTGTACCGTATAACACATCTCTGAGTGACACTGAGTTGTACTGGATAACACATCACTGAGTTGTACTGGATAACACATCTCTGAGTGACACTGAGTTGTACTGTATAACACATCTCTGAGTGACACTGAGTTGTACTGGATAACACATCACTGAGTGACACTGAGTTGTACTGGATAACACATCACTGAGTGGCACTGGGCTGTACTGGATAACACATCACTGAGTGGCACTGGGCTGTACAGGATAACACATCACTGAGTGGCACTGGGCTGTACTGGATAGCACATCACTGAGTTGTACTGGACAACACATCACTGAGTTGTACTGGATAACACATCACTGAGTGGCACTGGGCTGTACTGGATAACACATCACTGACTTGTACTGGACAACACATCACTGAGTGACACTGAGTTGTACCCGATAACACATCACTGAGTGGCACTGGGCTGTACTGGATAACACATCACTGAGTGGCACTGAGTTGTACTGGATAACACATCACTGAGTTGTACTGGATAACACATCACTGAGTGACACTGAGTTGTACTGGATAACACATCACTCAGTGACACTGAGTTGTACTGGATAACACATAACTGAGTGACACAGAGTTGTACTGGATAACACATCACTGTGTGACACTGAGTTGTACTGGATAACACATCACTGAGTGACACTGAGTTGTACCGTATAACACATCTCTGTGTGACACTGAGTTGTACTGGATAACACATCACTGAGTGACACTGAGTTGTACCGTATAACACATCTCTGAGTGACACTGAGTTGTACTGGATAACACATCTCTGAGTGACACTGAGTTGTACCGTATAACACATCTCTGAGTGACACTGAGTTGTACTGGATAACACATCACTGAGTTGTACTGGATAACACATCTCTGAGTGACACTGAGTTGTACCGTATAACACATCTCTGAGTGACACTGAGTTGTACTGGATAACACATAACTGAGTGACACAGAGTTGTACTGGATAACACATCACTGTGTGACACTGAGTTGTACTGGATAACACATCACTGAGTGACACTGAGTTGTACTGGATAACACATCACTGAGTGGCACTGGGCTGTACTGGATAACACATCACTGAGTGGCACTGGGCTGTACAGGATAACACATAACTGAGTTGTACTGGATAACACATCTCTGAGTGACACTGAGTTGTACCGTATAACACATCTCTGAGTGACACTGAGTTGTACTGGATAACACATCTCTGAGTGACACTGAGTTGTAACGTATAACACATCTCTGAGTGACACTGAGTTGTACCGTATAACACATCTCTGAGTGACACTGAGTTGTACTGGATAACACATCACTGAGTTGTACTGGATAACACATCTCTGAGTGACACTGAGTTGTACCGTATAACACATCTCTGAGTGACACTGAGTTGTACTGGATAACACATAACTGAGTGACACAGAGTTGTACTGGATAACACATCACTGTGTGACACTGAGTTGTACTGGATAACACATCACTGAGTGACACTGAGTTGTACTGGATAACACATCACTGAGTGGCACTGGGCTGTACTGGATAACACATCACTGAGTGGCACTGGGCTGTACAGGATAACACATAACTGAGTTGTACTGGATAACACATCTCTGAGTGACACTGAGTTGTACCGTATAACACATCTCTGAGTGACACTGAGTTGTACTGGATAACACATCTCTGAGTGACACTGAGTTGTACCGTATAACACATCTCTGAGTGACACTGAGTTGTACTGGATAACACATCACTGAGTTGTACTGGATAACACATCTCTGAGTGACACTGAGTTGTACCGTATAACACATCTCTGAGTGACACTGAGTTGTACTGGATAACACATCACTGAGTGACACTGAGGTACTGGATAACACATCACTGAGTGGCACTGGGCTGTACTGGATAACACATCACTGAGTGGCACTGGGCTGTACTGGATAACACATCACTGAGTGGCACTGGGCTGTACTGGATAGCACATCACTGAGTTGTACTGGACAACACATCACTGAGTTGTACTGGATAACACATCACTGAGTGGCACTGGGCTGTACTGGATAACACATCACTGAGTTGTACTGGACAACACATCACTGAGTGACACTGAGTTGTACCCGATAACACATCACTGAGTGGCACTGGGCTGTACTGGATAACACATCACTGAGTGGCACTGAGTTGTACTGGATAACACATAACTGAGTGACACTGAGTTTTACTGGATAACACATCACTGAGTTGTACTGGATAACACATCACTGAGTGACACTGAGTTGTACTGGATAACACATCACTCAGTGACACTGAGTTGTACTGGATAACACATAACTGAGTGACACAGAGTTGTACTGGATAACACATCACTGTGTGACACTGAGTTGTACTGGATAACACATCACTGAGTGACACTGAGTTGTACTGGATAACACATCACTGAGTGGCACTGGGCTGTACTGGATAACACATCACTGAGTGGCACTGGGCTGTACAGGATAACACATAACTGAGTTGTACTGGATAACACATCTCTGAGTGACACTGAGTTGTACCGTATAACACATCTCTGAGTGACACTGAGTTGTACTGGATAACACATCTCTGAGTGACACTGAGTTGTACCGTATAACACATCTCTGAGTGACACTGAGTTGTACTGGATAACACATCACTGAGTGACACTGAGTTGTACTGGATAACACATCACTGAGTGGCACTGGGCTGTACTGGATAACACATCACTGAGTGGCACTGGGCTGTGCAGGATAACACATCACTGAGTGGCACTGGGCTGTACTGGATAACACATCACTGAGTGGCACTGGGCTGTACTGGATAGCACATCACTGAGTTGTACTGGACAACACATCACTGAGTGACACTGAGTTGTACTGGATAACACATCACTGAGTGACACTGAGTTGTACTGGATAACACATCACTGAGTGACACTGAGTTGTACTGGATAACACATCACTGAGTGACACTGAGTTGTACTGGATAACACATCACTGAGTGACACTGAGTTGTACTGTATAACACATCACTGAGTGACACTGAGTTGTACTGGATAACACATCACTGAGTGACACTGAGTTGTACTGGATAACACATCACTGAGTGGCACTGGGCTGTACTGGATAACACATCACTGAGTGGCACATGGCTGTACTGGATAACACATCACTGAGTGACACTGAGTTGTACTGGATAACACATCACTGAGTGACACTGAGTTGTACTGGATAACACATCACTGAGTGACACTGAGTTGTACTGGATAACACATCACTGGGTGACACTGGATAACACATCACTGAGTTGTACTGGATAACACATCACTGAGTGGCACTGGGCTGTACTGGATAACACATCACTGAGTGGCACTGGGCTGTAACACATCACTGGATTGTACTGGATAACACATCACTGAGTTGTACTGGATAACACATCACTGAGTGACACTGAGTTGTACTGGATAACACATCACTGAGTGACACTGAGTTGTACTGGATAACACATCACTGAGTGGCACATGGCTGTACTGGATAACACATCACTGAGTGACACTGAGTTGTACTGGATAACACATCACTGAGTGACACTGAGTGTACTGGATAACACATCACTGAGTTGTACTGGATAACACATCACTGAGTGGCACTGGGCTGTACTGGATAACACATCACTGAGTGACACTGAGTGGCACATGGCTGTACTGGATAACACATCACTGAGTGACACTGAGTTGTACTGGATAACACATCACTGAGTGACACTGAGTTGTACTGGATAACACATCACTGAGTGACACTGAGTTGTACTGGATAACACATCACTGGATGGATAACACATGAGTGGCACACTGATCACTGGGCTGTACTGGATAACACATCACTGAGTGTACTGGATAACACATCACTGAGTGACACAGAGTTGTACTGGATAATAACACATCACTGAGTGACACTGGGCTGTACTGGATAACACATCACTGAGTGACACTGGTTGTACTGGATAACACATCACTGAGTGACACTGAGTTGTACTGGATAACACATCACTGAGTGACACTGAGTTGTACTGGATAACACATCACTGAGTGACACTGAGTTGTACTGGATAACACATCACTGAGTTGTACTGGATAACACATCACTGAGTGACACTGAGTTGTACTGGATAACACATCACTGAGTGGCACTGAGTTGTACTGGATAACACATCACTGAGTGACACTGAGTTGTACTGGATAACACATCACTGAGTGACACTGAGTTGTACTGGATAATCACATCACTGAGTGACACTGAGTGGCACTGGGCTGTACTGGATAACACATCACTGAGTGACACTGGGAGTGATGACACTGGATAACACATCACTGAGTGAGTGTACTGGATAACACATGAGTGGCACATGTTGTACTGGATAACACATCACTGAGTGACACTGAGTTGTACTGGATAACACATCACTGAGTGACACTGAGTTGTACTGGATAACATCACTGAGTGGCTGTACATAACACATCACTGAGTTGTACTGGATAACACATCACTGAGTGACACTGAGTTGTACTGGATAACACATCACTGAGTTGTACTGGATAACACATGAGTGGATAACACTGAGTTGTACTGGATAACACATCATGAGTGACACTGAGTTGTACTGGATAACACATCTCTGAGTGACACTGAGTTGTACTGGATAACACATCACTGAGTTGTACTGGATAACACATCACTGTGACACTGGATATAACACATCACTGAGTGACACTGAGTTGTACTGGATAACACATCACTGAGTGACACTGAGTTGTACTGGATAACACATCACTGAGTGGCACTGTACTGGATAACACATCACTGAGTGGCACTGAGTTGTACTGGATAACACATCACTGAGTTGTACTGGATAACACATCTCTGTGTACCGTATAACACATCTCTGAGTTGTACTGGACAATCACTGATGACACTGAGTTGTACTGGATAACACATCACTGAGTGGCACTGGGCTTGTACTGGATAACACATCACTGAGTTGTACTGGATAACACATCACTGAGTGGCACTGGGCTGTACTGGATAACACATCACATCACTGAGTGTACTGGATAACACTGGGCTGAGTACTGGATAACACATCACTGAGTGGCACTGGGCTGTACTGGATAACACATCACTGAGTGGCACTGGTTGTACTGGATAACACATCACTGAGTGACACTGAGTTGTACTGGATAACACATCACTGAGTTGTACTGGATAACACATCACTGAGTGACACTGAGTTGTACTGGATAACACATCACTGAGTGACACTGAGTTGTACTGGATAACACATCACTGAGTTGTACTGGATAACACATCACTGAGTGACACTGAGTTGTACTGGATAACACATCACTGAGTGACACTGAGTTGTACTGGATAACACATCACTGAGTGACACAGAGTTGTACTGGATAACACATCACTGTGTGACACTGAGTTGTACTGGATAACACATCACTGAGTGACACTGAGTTGTACTGGATAACACATCACTGAGTGGCACTGGGCTGTACTGGATAACACATCACTGAGTGGCACTGGGCTGTACAGGATAACACATAACTGAGTTGTACTGGATAACATATCTCTGAGTGACACTGAGTTGTACCGTATAACACATCTCTGAGTGACACTGAGTTGTACTGGATAACACATCTCTGAGTGACACTGAGTTGTACCGTATAACACATCTCTGAGTGACACTGAGTTGTACTGGATAACACATCACTGAGTGACACTGAGTTGTACTGAGTTGTACTGGATAACACATCACTGATCACTGAGTGGCACTGGGCTGTACTGGATAACACATCACTGAGTGGCACTGGGCTGTGTGGCACTGGGCTGTACTGGATAACACATCACTGAGTGGCACTGGGCTGTACTGGATAACACATCACTGAGTGGCACTGGGCTGTACTGGATAACACATCACTGAGTGGCACTGTACTGGACAACACATCACTGAGTTGTACTGGACAACACATCACTGAGTGACACTGAGTTGTACCCGATAACTCATCACTGAGTGGCACTGGGCTGTACTGGATAACACATCACTGAGTGGCACTGAGTTGTACTGGATAACACATAACTGAGTGACACTGAGTTTTACTGGATAACACATCACTGAGTTGTACTGGATAACACATCACTGAGTGACACTGAGTTGTACTGGATAACACATCACTCAGTGACACTAAATTGTACAGAATAACACATAACTGAGTGACACAGAGTTGTACTGGATAACACATCACTGTGTGACACTGAGTTGTACTGGATAACACATCACTGAGTGACACTGAGTTGTACTGGATAACACATCACTGAGTGGCACTGGGCTGTACTGGATAACACATCACTGAGTGGCACTGGGCTGTACAGGATAACACATAACTGAGTTGTACTGGATAACACATCTCTGATTGACACTGAGTTGTACCATATAACACATCTCTGAGTGACACTGAGTTGTACTGGATAACACATCTCTGAGTGACACTGAGTTGTACCGTATAACACATCTCTGAGTGACACTGAGTTGTACTGGATAACACATCACTGAGTGACACTGAGTTGTACTGGATAACACATCACTGAGTGGCACTGGGCTGTACTGGATAACACATCACTGAGTGGCACTGGGCTGTGCAGGATAACACATCACTGAGTGGCCCTGGGCTGTACTGGATAACACATCACTGAGTTGTACTGGATAACACATCACTGAGTGGCACTGGGCTGTACTGGATAGCACATCACTGAGTTGTACTGGACAACACATCACTGAGTTGTACTGGATAACACATCACTGAGTGGCACTGGGCTGTACTGGATAACACATCACTGAGTGACACTGAGTTGTACTGGATAACACATCACTGAGTGACACTGAGTTGTACTGGATAACACATCACTGAGTGACACTGAGTTGTACTGGATAACACATCACTGATTGACACTGAGTTGTACTGTATAACACATCACTGAGTGACACTGAGTTGTACTGGATAACACATCACTGAGTGACACTGAGTTGTACTGGATAACACATCACTGAGTGGCACTGGGCTGTACTGGATAACACATCACTGAGTGGCACAGGGCTGTACTGGATAACACATCACTGAGTGACACTGAGTTGTACTGGATAACACATCACTGAGTGACACTGAGTTGTACTGGATAACACATCACTGAGTGACACTGAGTTGTACTGGATAACACATCACTGGGCTGTACTGGATAACACATCACTGAGTTGTACTGGATAACACATCACTGAGTGACACTGAGTTGTACTGGATAACACATCACTGAGTGGCACTGAGTTGTACTGGATAACACATCACTGAGTGGCACTGGTTGTACTGGACAACACATCACTGAGTTGTACTGGACAACACATCACTGAGTGGCACTATGTGGCACTGTACTGGACAACACATCACATGGCTGACATAACACATCACTGAGTTGTACTGGATAACACATCACTGAGTGGCACTGGGCTGTACTGGATAACACATCACTGAGTGGCACTGGGCTGTACAGGATAACACATCACTGAGTGGCACTGGGCTGTACTGGATAACACATCACTGAGTGGCACTGGGCTGTACTGGATAGCACATCACTGAGTGACACTGAGTTGTACTGGATAACACATCACTGAGTTGTACTGGATAACACATCACTGAGTGGCACTGGGCTGTACTGGATAACACATCACTGAGTGACACTGGGCTGTACTGGATAACACATCACTGAGTGACACTGAGTTGTACTGGATAACACATCACTGAGTGACACTGAGTTGTACTGGATAACACATCACTGGGCTGTACTGGATAACACATCACTGAGTTGTACTGGATAACACATCACTGAGTGACACTGAGTTGTACTGGATAACACATCACTGAGTGGCACTGAGTTGTACTGGATAACACATCACTGAGTGGCACTGGGCTGTACTGGACAACACATCACTGAGTTGTACTGGACAACACATCACTGAGTGGCACTATGAGTTGTACTGGACAACACATCACTGAGTTGTACTGGATAACACATCACTGATTGGCACTGAGTTGTACTGGGTATCACATCACTGAGTGACACTGAGTTGTACTGGATAACACATCACTGAGTGACACTGAGTTGTACTGGATAACACATCACTCACTGGGCTGTACTGGATAACACATCACTGAGTTGTACTGGATAACACATCACTGAGTGGCACTGAGTTGTACTGGATAACACATCACTGAGTGACACTGAGTTGTACTGGATAACACATCACTGAGTGACACTGAGTTGTACTGGATAACACATCACTGGGCTGTACTGGATAACACATCACTGAATTGTACTGGATAACACATCACTGAGTGGCACTGAGTTGTACTGGATAACACATCACTGAGTGACACTGAGTTGTACTGGATAACACATCACTGAGTGGCACTGGGCTGTACTGGATAGCACATCACTGAGTGACACTGAGTTGTACTGGATAACACATCACTGAGTTGTACTGGATAACACATCACTGAGTGGCACTGGGCTGTACTGGATAACACATCACTGAGTGGCACAGGGCTGTACTGGATAACACATCACTGAGTGACACTGAGTTGTACTGGATGGCACATCACTGAGTGACACTGAGTTGTACTGGATAACACATCACTGGGCTGTACTGGATAACACATCACTGAGTGACACTGAGTTGTACTGGATAACACATCACTGAGTGGCACTGAGTTGTACTGGATAACACATCACTGAGTGGCACTGGGCTGTACTGGACAACACATCACTGAGTTGTACTGGACAACACATCACTGAGTGGCACTATGTTGTACTGGACAAACATCACATCACTGAGTTGTACTGGATAACACATCACTGATTGGCACTGAGTTGTACTGGATAACACATCACTGAGTGACACTGAGTTGTACTGGATAACACATCACTGGGCTGTACTGGATAACACATCACTGAGTTGTACTGGATAACACATCACTGAGTGGCACTGAGTTGTACTGGATAACACATCACTGAGTGACACTGAGTTGTACTGGATAACACATCACTGAGTGACACTGAGTTGTACTGGATAACACATCACTGGGCTGTACTGGATAACACATCACTGAATTGTACTGGATAACACATCACTGAGTGGCACTGAGTTGTACTGGATAACACATCACTGAGTGACACTGAGTTGTACTGGATAACACATCACTGATTGGCACTGAGTTGTACTGGATAACACATCACTGATTGGCACTGAGTTGTACTGGATAACATGCCATTCTGAGTTCTCCAGTAACACAGTGATGACGCACTGGCCTGGATGCTAATGTGGGTTAGCAGTGGAAATGTAGGAAACTAATTGCCTGGACAAAAGAGTTCATTGAATTCGGTTAAACTCGCACTTGGTTTTGGACCTTGTGCAGATAGGAGGCTATTGGAAATGTGGCTTATTAGTTGGGTTGTTCCACGCATAGAGTACATTTTGGGTAGTGTCATAAAGAGCACAATATTATTAAACTTCATAAAAAACATGTTGTCCCATCTCAAGGGGTAAAGTAAACAAATTACTATAATAAGTGCCAATTCAGTGCCATTAAAGTAACAGGTTTGACCATAACAGGTCTGACGTTTTCATCTTATATTTTTATTTTTATTTCACCTTTATTTAACCAGGTAGGCCAGTTGTGAAAAGGTTCTCATTTACAACTGCGACCTGGACAAGATAAATCAGAGCAGTGCGACAAAACAACACAGAGTTACACATGGGATAAACAAACGTACAGTCAATAACAATAGGAAAATCTATGTACAATGTGTGCAAATGAAGTAAGGATGTAAGGCAATAAATGGGCCAATAGTGGTGAAGTATTTACAATTTACACTGGAGTGATATATGTGCAGATGAATATGTGCAAGTAGAAATACTGGTGTGCAAAAGTGCAGAAAAACAAAAACAAATATGGGGATGAGGTAGGTAGTTAGAGAGATGGGCTATTTACAGATGGGCTATGTACAGCTGCAGCGATCGGTAAGCTGCCATAGCACGCGCTCCTGACAAAGTTAGCGAGGGAAATATAAGTCTCCAACTTCAGTGATTTTTGCAATTCGTTACAGTCATTGGCAGCAGAAAACTGGAAGGAAAGGAGGCCAAAGGGGGTGTTGGCCTTGGGGACGACCGGTGAGATATACCTGCTGGAGCGCGTGCTACGGTGCAACGGTGTTGCTATGGTGACCAGTGAGCTGGGATAAGGCGGAGCTTTACCTAGCAAAGACTTATAGATGACCTGGAGCCAGTGGGTTTGGCAACGAATATGTAGCGAGGACCAGCCAACGGGAGCACACAGGTCGCAGTGGTGGGTGGTATATGGGGCTTTGGTGACAAAACGGATGGCACTGTGATAAACTGCATCCAATTTGCTGAATAGAGTGTTGGAGGCTATTTTGTAAATGACATCGCCGAAGTCTATCAGCCATAACTCCCAATGTGATGGGGAATGGAAGTGTGTTGTGTGCAACAGGGATGAGAAATTGAATGCAAGGTCCACAAACAACATTTCTAGCCTATCTACTGTATAATAGTCAACATAGTGTAAAAGCAGGTGAGCTGGTTCTACTCTTTTTGGCCATTTTGTGGTGGAAGACTGTCGAGCATAACACGTCAACCCTGTTACCCATAGATACAGTATGTTCGATGTTTCTTTTGAAAAAAAGATTTCCAACGAGAGTTCAGCTCACAAAACAAAGTTGACCGTAAAATAAGGGACAGATGTAAATTTATCACTAATCTCATGAAATAAATAACCATCTTGAGAAATGGCTTTTTCATCAAAATAAGATAACTAGGACTTTACAATGATGGTAAAAACTTGGATAATTTCTCGGGTTAAGTGGGTTAAAATCTTCCAAGAAGTCGAAAAATATGACGAGGGCCACATACAGATTTTTGGCACATTAGCAAGTCTTAATTTATATTTCAAAAAAATCTGATTGATAGAATTTTCCGTTTGTTCTACATTAAAGGGCACTTCATTTAAAGATATTATCCTGTACTTTTGAAAGTGGCGCCCACGAGACAAAATTGCTATGTTACAAATGTGCAGATATGTACACCGTGTCATTGCTCCCTTTCTCGCACTACTATGTGTGTTCCTTGCTAGCTGTCAATCAAATTGTGAGGGGGTGAAGCCCCTTTGGCTTAAACTCAAATTGTTAGGGGACTGGCTCACGTGGGGGTAAATCTAGGGAAAATCACACTGCACAGCTTCCAGAAAACGATCAATTTCAAGCTAGGGATTTTGTGGCTAATACTGTGGTAAAACAGTAATTCTGCTCATAGATTATGCATGTATGAACTACACAAATAAAATAAAATTGTATTTGTCAAATGCTTCGTAAACAACAGTTGTAGAACAACAGTGAAATGCTTACTTACGGGGCCCCTCCCAACAATACAGAGAAAAAATATAAATAATAATAGTAAAATAATAAAACGAGCAATAAAAGCACAATTAGTAAAGATAACTTGGCTATATACTCGGGGTAAAAGTACCAAATCGATGTGCAGGGGTACAATGGAATTGAGGTAGATTTGTACAAATACAGGGAACTCCAAATGTACTGGGACAGTGACAAACGTGTTGTTGTTGTGGCTCTGTACACCAGCACTTTGATTTGAAATGATACAATGACTATGAGGTTAAAGTGCAGACCTTATTCTAAAATGGATTAAATAAATATTTTCCCTCCTCAATCTACACACAATACTGCATAATGACAGGTTTTTTAGAAATGTTTGCAAATGTATGCAAAAAATAAATTAAAATACCTTATTTATATAAGTTTGAGTTTGAGTTTATTTTTATTTTTACAGGGACAGTGCACATTAATCAATGTTTCAGTAAAAGTGCCGGTTTTAGCCAGCCGGCTAATTTTCAACCGCAGTCCCTGGGCAGGTTATTAAAAACAATTACAATATAGACAATAGCAATATAGAACAAGCAAGACATAGCAAATAGGACAAGCAAGACGTAGTATACAGACAGAGCAACATAGAGTAAAAGCAGCAAGACAAAATTCATAAAAGCAACAAAGTGTTTCCACACCTCACAAGCTACAGACAACAAACAACATGGAAAGCGGCAACACACAGCTAGGGACCATGTTCACAAATCTGATTGACCTTTAGCCATGTCTTCAAGCATTTTGTGAAAGTGTGATATGTGGTGCAGTTATGTGTGTCTGATGGCAGTGTATTCCAGACATGGGAAGCTCTCACAGAGAATGCAGATTTACTAAAGGTGCTTTTCCTTAGGGGAACTATACAGTCACCTCTCATGGCAGACCTTGTGGATCTGCTGCCATATGTCTGGGTTTTCTGTTTAACAAAAATATTGAGTGGAGGGGGAGCCAGGCCATTAAGGATCTTGAATACAAGACATGCGTCGGTGTATTGCACATTTTTGGTTTGTATTTTTGGTTTGGTGTGTTAAATGTGATACACTGCTCCATTTTTTATAGTTTACTCCGTGACTTAAGTCAACTCTCTCCCTATCACAAAGCCCCCTCTCACTCACGGAGCAGTTGTTTTTCGACCACGAGATAATTTACCAACGGTTCGCTCTTCGATCTGAATGGTCGATGAAGCAGATGCAACAACATGTTGGCAGCGATGGAGCTTTCCACCTTGCTTCTTAATATAATTCTATAATTACACTATAATTTTGTGTATGTTACTGTCTGCAAACCGCTAGCTAGTTTTTCTTTTCATAGCAAGTTGTTCAACTAAATCTTCTTAGTCGCTAACGCTAATCGCTAGTTAGCTGGCTTTTTGCCCACTATTACATTCTAACTATTAAATTTGAAAATGATTTATCTTTCCATGATTCCAACAGTTCACCCAAGTGTTTTGATCTAAATTGCAAGTCAAATCACAATTGCAATATTTTGTAAAAAATGAGGCCTAGATTGTTTTGGGCCATATCTTGCAGCCCTACATGGCGGTGTGGAAATGGTCTCAAATGAGATCAACTTTTGGTTGAAGTTTAACCTCTTACATCTATGGGGGCGCTATTTCATTTTTGGATGAAAAACGTTCCCGTTTTAAACAAGATATTTTGTCACAAAAAGATGCTCGACTATGCATATAATTGCTACCGTTCGAAAGAAAACACTCTGACGTGTCCAGAAATACAAAGATCTTCTCTGTGCGTGCCCTATAACGTGAGCTTCAGGCAAAACCAAGATGAGATGGCATCCAGGAAATGACAAGGATTTTTGAGGCTCTGTTTTCCATGGTCTCCTTATATGGCTGTGAACGCGAGAGGAGTAAGTCTGCCCTTTCTGTCGTTTCCCAAGGTGTCTGCAGCATTGTGACGTATTTGTAGGCAGATCATTGGAAGATTGACCATAACAGACCACATTTACCACGTGTCCGCCTGGGTGTCCTGCGCCGAAATTGGTGCGCAAAAGTCACCTGCCAGTATTTTTCCATACGATACAGAGAGTAAAGCAAGCTTCCACGAACTGCATGTCAATGAAGAGATATGTGAAAAAACACCTTGAGGACTGATTCCAAACAACGTTTGCCATGTTTCGGCCGATATTATGTAGTTAATCCGGAAAAAGTTTCACCTTGTAGGTGA
>NW_027011373.1:0-24465 GCF_036934945.1 Oncorhynchus masou masou | reverse complement strand
AGGTCTTGGCCTGGGGTAGGATTAGATGGGGTTAAAGTAGTGGAACAAGGTCTGTCCTCTCAGGTCTTGGCCTGGGGTAGGATTAGATGGGGTTAAAGTAGTGGAACAAGGTCTGTCCTCTCAGGTCGTTGGCCTGGGGTAGGATTAGATGGGGTTAAAGTAGTGGAACAAGGTCTGTCCTCTCAGGTCCTTGGCCTGGGGTAGGATTAGATGGGGTTAAAGTAGTGGAACAAGGTCTGTCCTCTCAGGTCTTGGCCTGGGGTAGGATTAGATGGGGTTAAAGTAGTGGAACAAGGTGGTGGGTATTAATGAGGGCTAGTTGGTACCATCACGGCCACCTAATAATCCCCAGCTTCCAATTGGCTCATTCATCCCCCTCCTCTCGCCTGTAACTATTCCCCAGGTCATTGCTGTAAATGAGAATGTGTTCTCAGTCAACTTACCTGGTAAAATAAGGGTTAATTAAAACATTTAAATAGATATTGTATTTTTCCCGTTTCCCCTTTTTCCGTCACAAAGTTGAATGTGTTCATACTATAGTTCAGTTGAGTGGCAGTATGCAACATATTGGATGCACCAACCGCCGTTAAACTCCACCGAAGAAGAAGAACGTCTTGCTTGGTCTTCTCTGAGAGGAAGAGGCAAACTGGGACCAATCTGTCTTCTCCAGTAGGTAGCGTTGTTTCCGCTCACCAAGCGAGGAGTTTTTTTATGGAGATCAATGAGAGATTGTCTAATGGCTTATTTGTTAAGTGTGGCTTATTTAATCGAATAGACGTTTCGTAATGATTAGGTTTCTATGCGGGTACTGATATAACTGGGACACGTGACATCCCGGCAACTTGGGGAAAAAACACTTCGAAGTTGTGCCTGGTTACCACAGCCACAAAGTCTTAAATCTCACCTATATCAATATAATGGATAATATGTGGTCCACTTCCCTAGCGTTCCCACAAGTCTCGCATTGTTGCGCCTCTGGGTTTAGAAACTGATTTTTAAAATGCAAAGGTCTGGGGGTTACGAAACAATGTGAAGCACAAGGCCTTATTTTTATTTGCTGAACAACTTCGGGGAAAAAAATAAAACATTTAGGAGTCGCGCTCAATTTCTGCTGATTCCAACTTCTGAACGCTCCGCTGGGGTCATTGCACTGTAAAATACCTCTGGTGGTAATATTCTACACTCGGACTGTGACCCTTTGGTTACTTTATTTATCTTGTGATCAGTTACAATGACATTTCGCTCATTACTGTAAACTTCTAGGGGTACAACACCAAACATGAGAATGATGAGTTGCTTGAATCTGTAGAGAAACATACACTTCATTGGTTATCTAAATGTCCCAATTCGTTATTATTGATAGGAGGGGACTTTAACATCACTACAGATAATTCATCTGATAGATGGCCCTCAGGAGGGGACTTTAACATCACTATAGATAATTCATCTGATAGATGGCCCTCAGGAGGGGACTTTAACATCACTATAGATAATTCATCTGATAGATGGCCCTCAGGAGGGGACTTTAACATTACTATAGATAATTCATCTGATACATGGCCCTCAGGAGGGGACTTTAACATTACTATAGATAATTCAACTGATAGATGGCCCTCAGGAGGGGACTTTAACATCACTATAGATAATTCATCTGATAGATGGCCCCCAGGAGGGGACTTTAACATCACTATAGATAATTCATCTGATAGATGGCCCCCAGGTTATTATTGATAGGAGGGGACTTTAACATCACTATAGATAATTCATCTGATAGATGGCCCTCATCACTATAGATAATTCATCTGAGATGGACTTTAACATCACTATAGATAATTCATCTGATAGATGGCCCCCAGGAGGGGACTTTAACATCACTATAGATAATTCATCTGATAGATGGCCCCCAGGAGGGGACTTTAACATCACTATAGATAATTCATCTGATAGATGGCCCCCAGGAGGGGACTTTAACATCACTATAGATAATTCATCTGATAGATGGCCCCCAGGTTATTATTGATAGGAGGGGACTTTAACATCACTATAGATAATTCATCTGATAGATGGCCCTCAGGAGGGGACTTTAACATCACTATAGATAATTCAACTGATAGATGGCCCTCAGGAGGGGACTTTAACATCACTATAGATAATTCATCTGATAGATGGCCCTCAGGAGGGGACTTTAACATCACTATAGATAATTCATCTGATAGATGGCCCCCAGGAGGGGACTTTAACATCACTATAGATAATTCAACTGATAGATGGCCCTCAGGAGGGGACTTTAACATCACTATAGATAATTCATCTGATAGATGGCCCTCAGGAGGGGACTTTAACATCACTATAGATAATTCATCTGATAGATGGCCCCCAGGAGGGGACTTTAACATCACTATAGATAATTCATCTGATAGATGGCCCTCAGGAGGGGACTTTAACATCACTATAGATAATTCATCTGATAGATGGCCCTCAGGAGGGGACTTTAACATCACTATAGATAATTCATCTGATAGATGGCCCCCAGGTTATTATTGATAGGAGGGGACTTTAACATCACTATAGATAATTCAACTGATAGATGGCCCACAGGTAGGCCAACCAATCAGAATTTGGGTTTAATACTTTTTACGGAGAAGTTTGATCTTACTGATATATGGAGAGAGAGGTATCTGGCCGACAGATCATTCGCTTGGAGTAACAAAACAGGTTCCAGACATAGTAATGACTACAATATATTAGCCTTACTACCTGCACAAATAATGAAAGAAGTCCTGGATGCAGTCATTGATGAAACACAGGCTGGCTTTAGGAACAGACATATTTCTAACAATAACAGACTAGTATTAGACACACTTGACTACTCAGACCGGATAACAGAGGATAGCTTCGTATTATTTTTATTGACTACTCAGACCTGATAACAGAGGATAACTTCGTATTATTTTATTGACTACTCAGACCTGATAACAGTGGATAGCTTCATATTATTTTATTGACTACTCAGACCTGATAACAGAGGATAGCTTCGTATTATTTTATTGACTACTCAGACCTGATAACAGAGGATAGCTTCGTATTATTTTATTGACTACTCAGACCTGATAACAGAGGATAACTTCGTATTATTTTTATTGACTACTCAGACCTGATAACAGAGGATAACTTCATATTATTTTATTGACTACTCAGACCTGATAACAGTGGATAGCTTTATATTATTTTATTGACTACTCAGACCTGATAACAGTGGATAGCTTCATATTATTTTTATTGACTACTCAGACCTGATAACAGTGGATAGCTTCGTATTATTTTATTGACTACTCAGACCTGATAACAGAGGATAGCTTCGTATTATTTTATTGACTACTCAGACCTGATAACAGAGGATAGCTTCGTATTATTTTATTGACTACTCAGACCTGATAACAGAGGATAACTTCGTATTATTTTTATTGACTACTCAGACCTGATAACAGAGGATAACTTCATATTATTTTATTGACTACTCAGACCTGATAACAGTGGATAGCTTTATATTATTTTATTGACTACTCAGACCTGATAACAGTGGATAGCTTCATATTATTTTTATTGACTACTCAGACCTGATAACAGAGGATAGCTTCGTATTATTTTATTGACTACTCAGACCTGATAACAGAGGATAACTTCGTATTATTTTATTGACTACTCAGACCTGATAACAGAGGATAGCTTCGTATTATTTTATTGACTACTCAGACCTGATAACAGAGGATAACTTCGTATTATTTTATTGACTACTCAGACCTGATAACAGTGGATAACTTCGTATTATTTTATTGACTACTCAGACCTGATAACAGAGGATAGCTTCGTATAAATGTCGTTCCACTTCATGATTGTGTCCCACTTGTTGTTGATTCTTCACAAAAAAATACAGTTTTATATCTTTATGTTTGAAACCTGAAATGTGGCAAAAGGTTGCAAAGTTCAAGGGGGCCGAATACTTTCGCAAGGCACTGTATAAGTAATTCTTATTCCTTTACAAGATCCCTGTCGAGACCTGACCCTGTCGAGACCTGACCCTGTCAAGACCTGACCCTGTCAATACCTGACCCCGTCAAGACCTGACCCCGTTCAAGACCTGACCCTGTCATACCTGACCCCGTCAAGACCTGACCACGTCAAGACCTGACCCCGTCAAGACCTACCTCGTCAAGAACTGACCCCGTTCAAGACCTGACCCCGTCAAGACCTGACCCCGTTCAAGACCTGACCCCGTCAATACCTGACCCCGTTCAAGACCTGACCCCGTCAATACCTGACCCCGTCAAGACCTGACCCCGTCAAGTCCTGACCCCGTCAAGACCTGACCCTCAGAACATACCTACGATTAACCATGTTGACTCACCAGCAGGAAAGATGAGTTTTTCTGTTGGTCTGTTCAACAACAAGATCTATAGGAGCCTTGTTTCAACAGGATGTTGTATCTATTCCTTATGTCATGTTGGTCCATTCAACAGCAATAGAACTATAGGAACCTTGTTTCAACATGATGTTGTATCTATTCCTTATGTCATGTTGGTCCATTCAACAACAATAGAACTATAGGAACCTTGTTTCAACATGATGTTGTATCTATTCCTTATGTCATGTTGGTCCATTCAACAACAATAGAACTATAGGAACCTTGTTTCAACATGATGTTGTATCTATTCCTTATGTCATGTTGGTCCATTCAACAGCAATAGAACTATAGGAACCTTGTTTCAACATGATGTTGTATCTATTCCTTATGTCATGTTGGTCCATTCAACAGCAATAGAACTATAGGAACCTTGTTTCAACAGGATGTTGTATCTATTCCTTATGTCATGTTGGTCCATTCAACAGCAATAGAACTATAGGAACCTTGTTTCAACAGGATGTTGTATCCATTCCTTATGTCATGTTGGTCCATTCAACAGCAATAGAACTATAGGAACCTTGTTTCAACAGGATGTTGTATCTATTCCTTATGTCATGTTGGTCCATTCAACAACAATAGAACTATAGGAGCCTTGTTTCAACATGATGTTGTATCTATTCCTTATGTCATGTTGGTCCATTCAACAGCAATAGAACTATAGGAACCTTGTTTCAACAGGATGTTGATTCTATACCTCATGTCATGTTGGTCCATTCAACAACAATAGAACTATAGGAACCTTGTTTCAACAGGATGTTGTATCTATACCTTATGTCATGTTGGTCCATTAAACAGCAATAGAACTATAGGAACCTTGTTTCAACAAGATGTTGTATCTATTCCTTATGTCATGTTGGTCCATTCAACAGCAATAGAACTATAGGAACCTTGTTTCAACAGGATGTTGTATCTATTCCTTATGTCATGTTGGTCCATTCAACAACAATAGAACTATAGGAACCTTGTTTCAACAGGATGTTGTATCTATTCCTTATGTCATGTTGGTCCATTCAACAACAATAGAACTATAGGAGCCTTGTTTCAACAGGATGTTGTATCTATACCTCATGTCATGTTGGTCCATTCAACAACAATAGAACTATAGGAGCCTTGTTTCAACAGGATGGTGATTCTATACCTCATGTCATGTTGGTCCATTCAACAGCAATAGAACTATAGGAACCTTGTTTCAACAGGATGTTGTATCTATTCCTTATGTCATGTTGGTCCATTCAACAGCAATAGAACTATAGGAGCCTTGTTTCAACAGGATGTTGTATCTATTCCTTATGTCATGTTGGTCCATTCAACAACAATAGAACTATAGGAACCTTGTTTCAACAGGATGTTGTATCTATTCCTTATGTCATGTTGGTCCATTCAACAACAATAGAACTATAGGAACCTTGTTTCAACAGGATGTTGTATCTATTCCTTATGTCATGTTGGTCCATTCAACAACAATAGAACTATAGGAACCTTGTTTCAACAGGATGTTGTATCCATTCCTTATGTCATGTTGGTCCATTCAACAACATTAGAACTATAGGAACCTTGTTTCAACAGGATGTTGTATCTATTCCTTATGTCATGTTGGTCCATTCAACAACAATAGAACTATAGGAACCTTGTTTCAACAGGATGTTGTATCTATTCCTTATGTCATGTTGGTCCATTCAACAACAATAGAACTATAGGAACCTTGTTTCAACAGGATGTTGTATCTATTCCTTATGTCATGTTGGTCCATTCAACAACAATAGAACTATAGGAACCTTGTTTCAACAGGATGTTGTATCTATTCCTTATGTCATGTTGGTCCATTCAACAACAATAGAACTATAGGAACCTTGTTTCAACAGGATGTTGTATCTATTCCTTATGTCATGTTGGTCCATTCAACAACAATAGAACTATAGGAACCTTGTTTCAACAGGATGTTGTATCTATTCCTTATGTCATGTTGGTCCATTCAACAACAATAGAACTATAGGAACCTTGTTTCAACAGGATGTTGTATCTATTCCTTATGTCATGTTGGTCCATTCAACAACAATAGAACTATAGGAACCTTGTTTCAACAGGATGTTGTATCTATTCCTTATGTCATGTTGGTCCATTCAACAACAATAGAACTATAGGAACCTTGTTTCAACAGGATGTTGTATCTATTCCTTATGTCATGTTGGTCCATTCAACAACAATAGAACTATAGGAACCTTGTTTCAACAGGATGTTGTATCCATTCCTTATGTCATGTTGGTCCATTCAACAACATTAGAACTATAGGAACCTTGTTTCAACAGGATGTTGTATCTATTCCTTATGTCATGTTGGTCCATTCAACAACAATAGAACTATAGGAACCTTGTTTCAACAGGATGTTGTATCTATTCCTTATGTCATGTTGGTCCATTCAACAACAATAGAACTATAGGAACCTTGTTTCAACAGGATGTTGTATCTATTCCTTATGTCATGTTGGTCCATTCAACAACAATAGAACTATAGGAACCTTGTTTCAACAGGATGTTGTATCTATTCCTTATGTCATGTTGGTCCATTCAACAACAATAGAACTATAGGAACCTTGTTTCAACAGGATGTTGTATCTATTCCTTATGTCATGTTGGTCCATTCAACAACAATAGAACTATAGGAACCTTGTTTCAACAGGATGTTGTATCTATTCCTTATGTCATGTTGGTCCATTCAACAACAATAGAACTATAGGAACCTTGTTTCAACAGGATGTTGTATCTATTCCTTATGTCATGTTGGTCCATTCAACAGCAATAGAACTATAGGAACCTTGTTTCAACAAGATGTTGTATCTATTCCTTATGTCATGTTGGTCCATTCAACAACAATAGAACTATAGGAGCCTTGTTTCAACAGGATGTTGTATCTATTCCTTATGTCATGTTGGTCCATTCAACAGCAATAGAACTATAGGAACCTTGTTTCAACAGGATGTTGTATCTATTCCTTATGTCATGTTGGTCCATTCAACAACATTAGAACTATAGGAACCTTGTTTCAACAAGATGTTGTATCTATTCCTTATGTCATGTTGGTCCATTCAACAACAATAGAACTATAGGAACCTTGTTTCAACAGGATGTTGTATCTATTCCTTATGTCATGTTGGTCCATTCAACAGCAATAGAACTATAGGAACCTTGTTTCAACAAGATGTTGTATCTATTCCTTATGTCATGTTGGTCCATTCAACAACAATAGAACTATAGGAGCCTTGTTTCAACAGGATGTTGTATCTATTCCTTATGTCATGTTGGTCCATTCAACAGCAATAGAACTATAGGAACCTTGTTTCAACAGGATGTTGTATCTATTCCTTATGTCATGTTGGTCCATTCAACAGCAATAGAACTATAGGAACCTTGTTTCAACAAGATGTTGTATCTATTCCTTATGTCATGTTGGTCCATTCAACAACAATAGAACTATAGGAACCTTGTTTCAACAGGATGTTGTATCTATTCCTTATGTCATGTTGGTCCATTCAACAACAATAGAACTATAGGAACCTTGTTTCAACAGGATGTTGTATCTATTCCTTATGTCATGTTGGTCCATTCAACAACAATAGAACTATAGGAACCTTGTTTCAACAGGATGTTGTATCTATTCCTTATGTCATGTTGGTCCATTCAACAACAATAGAACTATAGGAACCTTGTTTCAACAAGATGTTGTATCTATTCCTTATGTCATGTTGGTCCATTCAACAGCAATAGAACTATAGGAACCTTGTTTCAACAGGATGTTGTATCTATTCCTTATGTCATGTTGGTCCATTCAACAACAATAGAACTATAGGAGCCTTGTTTCAACAGGATGTTGTATCTATTCCTTATGTCATGTTGGTCCATTCAACAGCAATAGATCTATAGGAACCTTGTTTCAACAAGATGTTGTATCTATTCCTTATGTCATGTTGGTCCATTCAACAACAATAGAACTATAGGAACCTTGTTTCAACATCCTGTTGTATCTATTCCTTATGTCATGTTGGTCCATTCAACAGCAATAGAACTATAGGAACCTTGTTTCAACAAGATGTTGTATCTATTCCTTATGTCATGTTGGTCCATTCAACAACATTAGAACTATAGGAACCTTGTTTCAACAAGATGTTGTATCTATTCCTTATGTCATGTTGGTCCATTCAACAGCAATAGAACTATAGGAACCTTGTTTCAACAAGATGTTGTATCTATTCCTTATGTCATGCCATATTGGAACGGTTTTATTGATCATGTCTGTTGGAAAAAAGTTTGGATATTGCCACACGTTTCTTTAAAAATTATTAATAAATATTATCCTGCCAACCACCATATCATGAAGAATTTTTTAAGAAAAATATCAATTCAAATTGTACCTTTTGTCATGACCACCCAGAAACAGTGTTGTATCTTTTTCAGTATTTTATGCATTTAAGGAATCTGTGGCAAGACATCGGTAGATTTATAATCAAACACATTTATGAAGATTTTACACTATTGTGTAGAGATGTACTGCTTGGATTCTTTACCTACGATAGAAATAAGTTGAAACAATTAATTTCATTATTCTTTTGGCCATATTCACAAATGTAAATTTACAAACAAAACACCACATTTCTTTACATTACAAATATAAATGGAACTTTATTTTAAGACAACTAAATACAACAAATAAACTGTTAGAATGATAAACGTGAAAATATTCCCCTTAAGGTCGTTGTGTAATGTGATAATTGTACCACCAAGCCCCGCCCCAAGCCCCGCCTCCAGCCCCTCCCCTTGCCCAATTGTCCTTGTGATATTCTTTATATATGCTTGTGTTCCCCCATCTACTTATTGTATTGATTTCTTGTTTATAATAATAATACAAAAATGTAATATATAAAAAAATCTGAAAAAAATATATCGCTAATGTTTGACTTTTTCAGACCGGCAATTCTATAGACAACCCCGTGTATATTTCGGGTCCTGAGTCAACGTGGGACAGTGCGTTTGTGTCATGCCGAATTTGTTGTCAAGTGTTTGTGTTTTTAATGTCAGTAGTTCTATTTTGACATATTTTTGACATTACTTGTGTGGGATATTGGACAGTAACTGTGACGACTTATCATGATGCCGGGGGAGAATCTTTCTAAAATCGCTTCAGGAGCAACTACTGGAGCCTGTCAAAACTGCACTGTGCTTCACCAGGTGAGGAGAGAAAGGCTCTGGCTACTGGTCTATACTTGCTTCAAGCCTGGAGAAAAAGATAGTTAGCTAATATTTCACCAAACTATACTGACGGACAATCCATCCTCTCTCTCATTGTAGAACCTAAACGAATATGTGGCAGCTCTCCTGGTTTTGAAACAGACAACTATTGACTCCGAGTAAGTAACTAACGTTATTAGACTTGTGTGATGAGATGATGCTGTACAGGCCCCTAAAACACAGCTAACTACATATATACTCAGGGTGGGGGGGCTATTCAATCAAACAGCTAACTACATATATACTCAGGGTGAGGGGGCTATTCAATCAAACAGCTAGCTACATATATACTCAGGGTGAGGGGGCTATTCAATCAAACAGCTAGCTACATATATACTCAGGGTGGGGGCTATTCAATCAAACAGCTAGCTACATATATACTCAGGGTGAGGGGCTATTCAATCAAACAGCTAGCTACATATATACTCAGGGTGAGGGGGCTATTCAATCAAACAGCTAACTACATATATACTCAGGGTGAGGGGGCTATTCAATCAAACAGCTAGCTACATATATACTCAGGGTGAGGGGGCTATTCAATCAAACAGCTAGCTACATATATACTCAGGGTGGGGGGCTATTCAATCAAACAGCTAGCTACATATATACTCAGGGTGAGGGGGCTATTCAATCAAACAGCTAGCTACATATATACTCAGGGTGGGGGCTATTCAATCAAACAGCTAGCTACATATATACTCAGGGTGAGGGGGCTATTCAATCAAACAGCTAACTACATATATACTCAGGGTGGGGGGGCTATTCAATCAAACAGCTAGCTACATATATACTCAGGGTGGGGGGGCTATTCAATCAAACAGCTAACTACATATATACTCAGGGTGGGGGGGCTATTCAATCAAACAGCTAACTACATATATACTCAGGGTGAGGGGGCTATTCAATCAAACAGCTAACTACATATATACTCAGGGTGGGGGGCTATTCAATCAAACAGCTAGCTACATATATACTCAGGGTGGCGGGGCTATTCAATCAAACAGCTAAGTACATATATACTCAGGGTGGGGGGCTATTCAATCAAACAGCTAACTACATACATACTCAGGGTGGCGGGGCTATTCAATCAAACAGCTAACTACATATATACTCAGGGTGAGGGGGCTATTCAATCAAACAGCTAACTACATATATACTCAGGGTGAGGGGGCTATTCAATCAAACAGCTAACTACATACATACTCAGGGTGGGGGCTATTCAATCAAACAGCTAACTAACTACATACTCAGGGTGAGGGGGCTATTCAATCAAACATCTAACTACATATATACTCAGGGTGGGGGGGCTATTCAATCAAACAGCTAACTACATATATACTCAGGGTGGGGGGGCTATTCAATCAAACAGCTAACTACATACATACTTAGGGTGGGGGGGCTATTCAATCAAACAGCTAACTACATATATACTCAGGGTGGGGGGGCTATTCAATCAAACAGCTAAGTACATATATACTCAGGGTGGGGGGGCTATTCAATCAAACAGCTAACTACATATATACTCAGGGTGGGGGGGCTATTAAATCAAACAGCTAACTACATACTCAGGGTAAGGGGGCTATTCAATCAAACAGCTAACTACATATATACTCAGGGTGGGGGGGCCATTCAATCAAACAGCTAACTACATACTCAGGGTAAGGGGGCTATTCAATCAAACAGCTAACTACATATATACTCAGGGTGGGGGGGCCATTCAATCAAACAGCTAACTACATATATACTCAGGGTGGGGGGGCCATTCAATCAAACAGCTAACTACATACTCAGGGTAAGGGGGCTATTCAATCAAACAGCTAACTACATATATACTCAGGGTGGGGGGGCCATTCAATCAAACTCTGTAGTCTGGTTCCCTGGAAGTTGAAAACAAACCTGCATTGTCTGAATTCTGATGACAGTTTCATTCCACTTGTCAATAAACATCCGTGTGGAAACGGAACCAGACACGCCGTCAAAGCGATATGCCTGTCTGCTACACATGTCACAGAGCAGCAACAGTGTTGTCATTGACCCGGTGCCTGGTTTGACTGACTAGGACCCATAGACTCTATCTAGACTCATCTGATGTAGCTGTGTGTTGGAACTGAAAATGACAATGTAAAACACATATGTAGCGAGGCCTACCATGTTGAATGTAACAGGTGGAGTGAATGACTAGTATGTTTTAGAAACGGTAGGCTACTAATCTAATCTGTTTAACTTCTTTTTGTTCCCCAGTCACCTGCTGAGTGAATATCAAGGGAAGGTATCCTTTCACAGGTCCATTCACTCTCCACTTATTAGGTCTCAGCCATTCATTAGGACTCAGCCATTCATTAGGACTCAGCTATTCATTAGGACTCAGCCATTCATTAGGACTCAGCTATTCATTAGGACTCAGCCATTCATTAGGACTCAGCTATTCATTAGGACTCAGCCATTCATTAGGACTCAGCCATTCATTAGGACTCAGCCATTCATTAGGTCTCAGCCATTCATTAGGACTCAGCCATTCATTAGGACTCAGCCATTCATTAGGTCTCAGCCATTCATACTCTTCAGCCTCTCTTCAGTCATTAATTTAGGTCTCAGTGCCTCCCTTGGAATGAACAGAACAGAACTGTTCTGATTGGCTGGCTCTGGTACTGATGACCACTGTTTCTGACTTCACTCCTCTGACTTCACTCCTGTCACTGGTTACAATATAACACCATTATAACAAGTCTGTTTTGACTTCACTGGTTACAATATAACACCACCATAACAAGTCTGTTTTGACTTCACTGGTTACAATATAACACCATTATAACAAGTCTGTTTTGACTTCACTGGTTACAATATAACACCACCATAACAAGTCTGTTTTGACTTCACTGGTTACAATATAACACCACCATAACAAGTCTGTTTTGACTTCACTGGTTACAATATAACACCACCATAACAAGTCTGTTTTGACTTCACTGATTACAATATAACACCACCATAACAAGTCTGTTTTGACTTCACTGGTTACAATATAACACCACCATAACAAGTCTGTTTTGACTTCACTGGTTACAATATAACACCATTATAACAAGTCTGTTTTGACTTCACTGGTGTTACAATATAACACCACCATAACAAGTCTGTTTTGACTTCACTGGTTACAATATAACACCACCATAACAAGTCTGTTTTGACTTCACTGGTTACAATATAACACCACCATAACAAGTCTGTTTTGACTTCACTGGTTACAATATAACACCACCATAACAAGTCTGTTTTGACTTCACTGGTTACAATATAACACCACCATAACAAGTCTGTTTTGACTTCACTGGTGTTACAATATAACACCACCATAACAAGTCTGTTTTGACTTCACTGGTTACAATATAACACCACCATAACAAGTCTGTTTTGACTTCACTGGTTACAATATAACACCACCATAACAAGTCTGTTTTGACTTCACTGGTTACAATATAACACCACCATAACAAGTCTGTTTTGACTTCACTGGTTACAATATAACACCACCATAACAAGTCTGTTTTGACTTCACTGGTTACAATATAACACCACCATAACAAGTCTGTTTTGACTTCACTGGTTACAATGTAACACCACCATAACAAGTCTGTTTTGACTTCACTGGTTACAATATAACACCACCATAACAAGTCTGTTTAGACTTCACTGGTTACAATATAACACCACCATAACAAGTCTGTTTTGACTTCACTGGTGTTACAATATAACACCACCATAACAAGTCTGTTTTGACTTCACTGGTGTTACAATATAACACCACCATAACAAGTCTGTTTTGACTTCACTGGTGTTACAATATAACACCACCATAACAAGTCTGTTTTGACTTCACTGGTTACAATATAACACCACCATAACAAGTCTGTTTTGACTTCACTGGTTACAGTATAACACCACCATAACAAGTCTGTTTTGACTTCACTGGTTACAATATAACACCACCATAACAAGTCTGTTTTGACTTCACTGGTTACAATATAACACCACCATAACAAGTCTGTTTTGACTTCACTGGTTACAATATAACACCACCATAACAAGTCTGTTTTGACTTCACTGGTTACAATATAACACCACCATAACAAGTCTGTTTTGACTTCACTGGTTACAATATACCACCACCATAACAAGTCTGTTTTGACTTCACTGGTTACAATATAACACCACCATAACAAGTCTGTTTTGACTTCACTGGTTACAATATAACACCACCATAACAAGTCTGCTTTGACTTCACTGGTGTTACAATATAACACCACCATAACAAGTCTGTTTTGACTTTATTGGTTGCAATGTAACACCACCATAACAAGTCTGTTTTGACTTCACTGGTTACAATATAACACCACCATAACAAGTCTGTTTTGACTTCACTGGTTACAATATAACACCACCATAACAAGTCTGTTTTGACTTCACTGGTTACAATATAACACCACCATAACAAGTCTGTTTTGACTTCACTGGTGTTACAATATAACACCACCATAACAAGTCTGTTTTGACTTCACTGGTTACAATATAACACCACCATAACAAGTCTGTTTTGACTTCACTGGTTACAATATAACACCACCATAACAAGTCTGTTTTGACTTCACTGGTTACAATATAACACCACCATAACAAGTCTGTTTTGACTTCACTGGTTACAATATAACACCACCATAACAAGTCTGTTTTGACTTCACTGGTTACAATATAACACCACCATAACAAGTCTGTTTTGACTTCACTGGTTACAATATAACACCACCATAACAAGTCTGTTTTGACTTCACTGGTGTTACAATATAACACCACCATAACAAGTCTGTTTTGACTTCACTGGTTACAATATAACACCACCATAACAAGTCTGTTTTGACTTCACTGGTTACAATATAACACCACCATAACAAGTCTGTTTTGACTTCACTGGTTACAATATAACACCACCATAACAAGTCTGTTTTGACTTCACTGGTTACAATATAACACCACCATAACAAGTCTGTTTTGACTTCACTGGTTACAATATAACACCACCATAACAAGTCTGTTTTGACTTCACTGGTTACAATGTAACACCACCATAACAAGTCTGTTTTGACTTCACTGGTTACAATATAACACCACCATAACAAGTCTGTTTAGACTTCACTGGTTACAATATAACACCA
Source organism: Oncorhynchus masou masou (assembly GCF_036934945.1). Classification (NCBI taxonomy): domain Eukaryota; kingdom Metazoa; phylum Chordata; class Actinopteri; order Salmoniformes; family Salmonidae; genus Oncorhynchus; species Oncorhynchus masou. The sequence continues at coordinate 9,517 of NW_027011373.1, read as the reverse complement.
CCATAACAAGTCTGTTTTGACTTCACTGGTGTTACAATATAACACCACCATAACAAGTCTGTTTTGACTTCACTGGTGTTACAATATAACACCACCATAACAAGTCTGTTTTGACTTCACTGGTGTTACAATATAACACCACCATAACAAGTCTGTTTTGACTTCACTGGTTACAATATAACACCACCATAACAAGTCTGTTTTGACTTCACTGGTTACAGTATAACACCACCATAACAAGTCTGTTTTGACTTCACTTGTTACAATATAACACCACCATAACAAGTCTGTTTTGACTTCACTGGTTACAATATAACACCACCATAACAAGTCTGTTTTGACTTCACTGGTTACAATATAACACCACCATAACAAGTCTGTTTTGACTTCACTGGTTACAATATAACACCACCATAACAAGTCTGTTTTGACTTCACTGGTTACAATATAACACCACCATAACAAGTCTGTTTTGACTTCACTGGTTACAATATAACACCACCATAACAAGTCTGTTTTGACTTCACTGGTTACAATATAACACCACCATAACAAGTCTGTTTTGACTTCACTGGTGTTACAATATAACACCACCATAACAAGTCTGTTTTGACTTCACTGGTTACAATGTAACACCACCATAACAAGTCTGTTTTGACTTCACTGGTTACAATGTAACACCACCATAACAAGTCTGTTTTGACTTCACTGGTTACAATATAACACCACCATAACAAGTCTGTTTTGACTTCACTGGTTACAATAGAACACCACCATAACAAGTCTGTTTTGACTTCACTGGTGTTACAATATAACACCACCATAACAAGTCTGTTTTGACTTCACTGGTTACAATATAACACCACCATAACAAGTCTGTTTTGACTTCACTGGTTACAATATAACACCACCATAACAAGTCTGTTTTGACTTCACTGGTTACAATATAACACCACCATAACAAGTCTGTTTTGACTTCACTGGTTACAGTGGTATGAGAGGTTCAAGGTGATTATGTATTGTACTGACCTCGTCCTTAGTGGAAGTGACCATTTAGACTTCTATGCGGGTGACCATTAGAATTCTATGGCGGTGACCATTAGAATTCTATGGGGGTGACCATTAGAATTCTATGGGGGTGACCATTAGCCTTATCCACAAGGCTACCTGCCACCCCCATTGGCCCAACAGTCTTATCCGCAAGGCTACCTGCCACCCCCATTGGCCCAACAGCCTTATCCACAAGACTACCTGCCACCCCCATTGGCCCAACAGCCTTATCCACAAGGCTACCTACCACCCCCATTGGCCCAACAGCCTTATCCACAAGGCTACCTGCCACCCTCATTGGCCCAACAGTCTTATCCGCAAGGCTACCTGCCACCCCCATTGGCCCAACAGCCTTATCCACAAGACTACCTGCCACCCCCATTGGCCCAACAGCCTTATCCACAAGGCTACCTGCCACCCCCATTGGCCCAACAGCCTTATCCACAAGTCTACCTGCCACCCCCATTGGCCCAACAGCCTTATCCACAAGTCTACCTGCCACCCCCATTGGCCCAACATCCTTATCCACAAGGCTACCTGCCACCCCCATTGGCCCAACAGCCTTATCCACAAGGCTACCTGCCACCCCCATTGGCCCAACAGCCTTATCCACAAGGCTACCTGCCACCCCCATTGGCCCAACAGCCTTATCCACAAGGCTACCTGCCACCCCCATTGGCCCAACAGCCTTATCCACAAGACTACCTGCCACCCCCATTGGCCCAACAGCCTTATCCACAAGGCTACCTGCCACCCCCATTGGCCCAACAGCCTTATCCACAAGGCTACCTGGCACCCCCATTGCACTACTGTCAGTGTTGTTAGAAGTGTTTGTCTGGCTCAGTTGATAGAGCGTAGCGCTGGCAACGCCAGGATAGTGTGTTCAATTCCCAGAACCACCCGTACCTAAAACGTATGCAGGCGTTAATGCGTTGGATAAAAGGCTCTGCTGAATTCCATCATTATGAGGTGTTTTCCTTGACAGTTTGCTTACAGCTTCAGAGATCCCAGAGGTATGACACATTTCACTCCTCTCGTTCCTCTTTACTAAATGCTCTTCTATGTCTTTGTAAGTATTTGACATGTTTTGTAAACGTATATGGTTGACAACATAAAGTTGTTCATTGTTTCTGTCACACAACGTTGTTCCAGGGAGACCAGTAAGCAGCGTATACAACTTGATGATCTGCAGTTGAAAGTAGCTTCTCTGGGAAAGCAACATGCAGAGTACGAAGCCATGCGGGCAGAGCTGGAGGCTAAGCAGGTAAGAGATGTGAAAAGCCCCATTCTACTCATCATGACAGTGTTATGTCCTGGAGAGCTCTAACAGAGCTGTGTCCTATTATCCTGGAGAGCTCTAACAGTGTTGTGTCCTGGAGAGCTCTAACAGTGTTGTGTCCTGGAGAGCTCTAACAGTGCTGTGTCCTATTGTCCTGGAGAGCTCTAACAGAGCTGTGTCCTATTGTCCTGGAGAGCTCTAACAGAGCTGTGTCCTGGAGAGCTCTAACAGTGTTGTGTCCTGGAGAGCTCTAACAGAGTTGTGTCCTATTGTCCTGGAGAGCTCTAACAGAGCTGTGTCCTATTGTCCTGGGGAGCTCTAACAGTGTTGTGTCCTGGAGAGCTCTAACAGAGCTGTGTCCTATTGTCCTGGAGAGCTCTAACAGTGTTGTGTCCTGTTGTCCTGGAGAGCTCTAACAGTGTTGTGTCCTGGAGAGCTCTAACAGAGCTGTGTCCTATTGTCCTGGAGAGCTCTAACAGTGTTGTGTCCTGGAGAGCTCTAACAGTGTTGTGTCCTGGAGAGCTCTAACAGAGCTGTGTCCTATTGTCCTGGAGAGCTCTAACAGAGCTGTGTCCTATTGTCCTGGGGAGCTCTAACAGTGTTGTGTCCTGGAGAGCTCTAACAGAGCTGTGTCCTATTGTCCTGGGGAGCTCTAACAGTGTTGTGTCCTGGAGAGCTCTAACAGAGCTGTGTCCTATTGTCCTGGAGAGCTCTAACAGAGCTGTGTCCTATTGTCCTGGGGAGCTCTAACAGTGTTGTGTCCTGGAGAGCTCTAACAGAGCTGTGTCCTATTGTCCTGGAGAGCTCTAACAGAGCTGTGTCCTATTGTCCTGGGGAGCTCTAACAGTGTTGTGTCCTGGAGAGCTCTAACAGAGCTGTGTCCTGGAGAGCTCTAACAGTGTTGTGTCCTGTTGTCCTGGAGAGCTCTAACAGAGCTGTGTCCTATTGTCCTGGGGAGCTCTAACAGTGTTGTGTCCTGGAGAGCTCTAACAGTGTTGTGTCCTATTGTCCTGGAGAGCTCTAACAGAGCTGTGTCCTATTGTCCTGGGGAGCTCTAACAGTGTTGTGTCCTGGAGAGCTCTAACAGAGCTGTGTCCTATTGTCCTGGAGAGCTCTAACAGAGCTGTGTCCTATTGTCCTGGGGAGCTCTAACAGTGTTGTGTCCTGGAGAGCTCTAACAGAGCTGTGTCCTATTGTCCTGGAGAGCTCTAACAGTGTTGTGTCCTGTTGTCCTGGAGAGCTCTAACAGTGTTGTGTCCTGGAGAGCTCTAACAGAGCTGTGTCCTATTGTCCTGGAGAGCTCTAACAGTGTTGTGTCCTGGAGAGCTCTAACAGTGTTGTGTCCTGGAGAGCTCTAACAGAGCTGTGTCCTATTGTCCTGGAGAGCTCTAACAGAGCTGTGTCCTATTGTCCTGGGGAGCTCTAACAGTGTTGTGTCCTGGAGAGCTCTAACAGAGCTGTGTCCTGGAGAGCTCTAACAGTGTTGTGTCCTGGAGAGCTCTAACAGAGCTGTGTCCTATTATCCTGGAGAGCTCTAACAGAGTTGTGTCCTATCGTCCTGGAGAGCTCTAACAGAGCTGTGTCCTGGAGAGCTCTAACAGAGTTGTGTCCTATCGTCCTGGAGAGCTCTAACAGAGCTGTGTTTCTGTCCTGTAGAGCGCTGAGAAGTTGTCCCAGCAGCTTTTGGAGGAAGTGGAGAGGCTGAAGGAGCAGAACAACAACACAGAGACTCTGTAAGACTCATCAAGAACATTTTACAACCTATTTAGTTTGGTTCTTGTTCCCGCTGACATCTCTTTCCCTCTCTCTCTCTCTCTGTTCTCCAGAAAGAAGAGACTTGAGGACCAGCTGAAGATGGTAGCAGGTATTGTCTCTGGTTCTACTTTCTGTTGACCGCTGATATACCCACATTGTAATAGTCCACTGTCTGAGGTATGTAACTCAGTGATCCTGTGTATTCTGAAGAGACAACAGAGAAGCAGTGTGTGGATAATGTCCAGCTGAGACAGGAGAAGACGGCACTGCAGAAAGACCTGCTGAAAACACAGGTAACTGTGTTATCGAACGGGACAATAAACCCTCCTCGTTCTGACTCTTATCCGATGTTTGTCTGCGTGGTTTCAACCCACTGAACTCAGAACCATGGTGAAGTGTTGGTGGCAGAGTGTTTAGTCCGGTGATGATTTGACGTGTGTTTGTCTTGTCAGGTGTCGTTGAAGACATGCCAGAAGGTAGCAGAGGAAGTGCAGCGGTTGAAGGAGGACAACGCCAGGACATCCGTTCTGTAAGGGGTTTCACCGAACACTAAAACAACAAGTGGATGGAATAAGTCATGGTGTTGCTGTACTGTAATTTGTAAGTCGCTCTGGATAAGAGCGTCTGCTAAATGACTTAAATGTAAATGTAAATGTACTCATGTTTCTACCTTCTGATTTCACCAACAGAAAATACGACCTGGAAAAACAACTTGTACTGTTTCAAGGTTGATATTACTTTTTATTATCTGCTAGTCTGTGGGAAACATCATTTACAATATTCCTATTGTGATCTGTCACACAGCCTTTATCTGCCTTGTCTTATTGGCGATGTGCCTGGGTTGTTCTGTTTTAGATTCTCAACTCAAGCAAGAGCGTGACATTACCAGGCTGAAAACAGAGAAGATTGTACTGGAGAACAAGCTTCTACATCTTCAGGTTTGCATGTTCTCCCTACTTCCACTCACGCTACAACCAGCCCCGCCGCTGCTCCCTCGCTCAGACTGACCATCAGCTAGAAGACTGTGTCCCCTTTTCTCAGCGGAGGGAGGGAGAGCAGAGGGACGGTGAGGCAGCTCTACCGCTGCTCCCTCCCTCCCTCCCTCAGACTGACCATCAGCTAGAAGACTGTGTCCCCTTTTCTCAGCGGAGGGAGGGAGAGCAGAGGGAGGGAGAGCAGAGGGACGGTGAGGCAGGTGAGAGGCAGCTCTACCGCTGCTCCCTCCCTCCCTCAGACTGACCATCAGATGCAGGACAGCAGTCCAGTAAAAATAGTAATACAACACATGATCTATTTCCAGAAAATATATTTTCTAAGTGGTCTGAGAAGAATAACATTGGAAGGGTAATTCAAGCATAGCCAATATGCAGTGATAATGTATTGGGCCTATAGCCTACTGAGAATAGCCAATATGCAGTGATAATGTATTGGGCCTACTGAGCATAGCCAATATGCAGTGATAATGTACTGGGTCTATAACCTACTGAGCATAGCCAATAAGCAGGGATAATGTATTGGGCCTACTGAGCATAGCCAATATGCAGGGATAATGTATTGGGCCTACTGAGCATAGCCAATATGCAGGGATAATGTATTGGGCTACTGAGCATAGCCAATATGCAGTGATAATGTATTGGGTCTATAACCTACTGAGCATAGCCAATATGCAGGGATAATGTATTGGGCCTACTGAGCATAGCCAATATGCAGGGATAATGTATTGGGCCTACTGAGCATAGCCAATATGCAGGGATAATGTATTGGGCCTACTGAGCATAGCCAATATGCAGTGATAATGTATTGGGCCTACTGAGCATAGCCAATATGCAGGGATAATGTATTGGGCCTACAGAGCATAGCCAATATGCAGTGATAATGTATTGGGCCTATAGCCTACTGAGCATAGCCAATATGCAGGGATAATGTATTGGGCCTACTGAGCATAGCCAATATGCAGGGATAATGTATTGGGCTACTGAGCATAGCCAATATGCAGTGATAATGTATTGGGCCTACTGAGCATAGCCAATATGCAGTGATAATGTATTGGGCCTATAGCCTACTGAGCATAGCCAATATGCAGGGATAATGTATTGGGCCTACTGAGCATAGCCAATATGCAGGGATAATGTATTGGGCTACTGAGCATAGCCAATATGCAGGGATAATGTATTGGGCTTACTGAGCATAGCCAATATGCAGGGATAATGTATTGGGCCTACTGAGCATAGCCAATATGCAGTGATAATGTATTGGGCCTATAGCCTACTGAGCATAGCCGATATGCAGGGATAATGTATTGGGCCTACTGAGCATAGCCAATATGCAGGGATAATGTATTGGGTCTATAGCCTACTGAGCATAGCCAATATGCAGGGATAATGTATTGGGCCTACTGAGTATAGCCAATATGCAGGGATAATGTATTGGGCCTACTGAGCATAGCCAATATGCAGTGATAATGTATTGGGCCTATAGCCTACTGAGCATAGCCAATATGCAGGGATAATGTATTGGGCCTACTGAGCATAGCCAATATGCAGGGATAATGTATTGGGCCTACTGAGCATAGCCAATATGCAGGGATAATGTATTGGGCCTACTGAGCATTGCCAATATGCAGGGATAATGTATTGGGCCTATAGCCTACTGAGCATAGCCAATATGCAGGGATAATGTATTGGGCCTATAGCAAGAATTAAGACAAAAAAAAACAGAACTTGAGCATGCATAACTATCACCCCCCCATTGTAAATACTTTGTAGAGACACCTTTTGCAGCAATTACAGCTGCAAGTCTCTTGGTATGTCTTGATAAGCTTGGCACATCTAGCCACTGGGATTTTTGGCCATTCTTCAAGGCAAAACTGCTCCGGCTCCTTCAAGTTGGATGGGTTCCGCTGGTGTACAGCGATCTTTAAGTCATACCACAGATTCTCAATTGGATTGAGGTCTGGGCTTTGACTCGGCCATTCCAAGACATTTAAATGTTTCCTCTTAAACCACTCGAGTGTTGCTTTAACAGTATGCTTAGGGTTATTGCCCTGCTGGAAGTTGAACCTCCGTCCCAGTCTTAAATCTCTGGAAGACTGAAACAGGTTTCCCTCATTCCTTCAGTACTGACTAGGTTCCCAGTCCCTGCAGATGAAAAAAACATCCCCACAGCATGATGCTACCACCACCATGCTTCACTGTGGATGTTGTCCTCGGGGTGATGAGAGGTGTTTGGTTTACACCAGACATAGCATTTTCCTTGATGGCCAAAAAGCTCAATTTTAGTCTCATCTGACTAGAGTACCTTCTTCCATATGTTTGGGGAGTTTCCCACATGCCTTTTGGTGAACAACAAACGTGTTAGCTTATTTCTTTCATTTAGCAATGGCTTTTTTTTGGCCACTCTTCCATAAAGCCCATCTCTGTGGAGTGTACGGCTTAAAGTGGTCCTATGGACAGATACTCCAATCTCCGCTGTGGAACTTTGCAGCTCCTTCAGGGTCATCGTTGTTGCCCTCCTTGCCTGGTCTGTGAGTTTTGGTGGGGGGCCCTCTCTTGGCAGGTTTGTTGTGGTGCCATATTCTTCATATTCACATTTATAATCATGTATTTAATGGTGCTCCGTGGGATGTTCAAAGTTCCTGATATTTATTATAACCCAACCCTGATCTGTACTTCTCCACAACTTTATCCCTGACCTGTTTGGAGAGCTCCTTGGTCTTCATGGTGCCACTTGCTTGGTGGTGCCCCTTGCTTAATGGTGGTGCCCCTTGCTTGGTGGTGCCCTTGCTTGGTGGTGCCCCTTGCTTAATGGTGTTGCAGACACTAGGGCCTTTCAGAACAGGTGTATGTATACTGAGATCATGTGGCAATTAGATTGCACACAGGTGGACTTTATTTAACTAATTACGTGACTTCTGGAGGTAATTGGTTGCACCAGATCTTATTTAGGGCTTCATAACAAAGGGAGGGGCTTCATAACAGGGGGGCTTCATAGCAAAGGGAGGGGCTTCATAGCAAAGGGGAGGGGCTTCATAGCAAAGGGGAGGGGCTTCATAGTAAATGGGAGGGGCTTCATAGTAAAGGGGGGGCTTCATAGTAAAGTGGGTGAATACATATGAACGCACCACTTTTCAGGTTTTATTTTTTATATTTTGAAAGTGTTATTTTTCATTTCACTTCAACAATTTGGACTATTTTGTGTTTGTCCATTCCTTGAAATCCAAATAAAAATCAATTTAAATTACAGGTTGCAACAAATGAGGAAAAACGCCAAGGGAGATGAATACTCTTGCAAGGCGCTGTATAATGTATTGGGCCAATAGTCTACTGCTCAAACCTCATTGCTACAGAACTGTTTTTAATTGGTTATGTTTTTTAAAGTCATGTTTAAAAATAAGCAAAGCGGTAGATCTCAGCTTGCATTTTGACTCAGTGATCTTGACTCAGAAAAGGTTGGTGACCACTGTTGTAGAGTGTTAGAGACTTTCCCATTGGCTGTAGTATCAACTGTAAAGTGTTTTGAAACGGTCTGATTGGACCCTCTTTCTGTTCCAGGAACGACTAGAGAAACTGGAGACGGAGAAGAATAAAGGTAACAGTGCTGTTCATAGCAGTAGTGGTAGTTGAGTAGTGGTAGTAGTATCAGTAGTAGTAGTAGTGGTAGTTGAGTAGTGGTGGTTGAGTAGTGGTAGTAGAGGTAGTAGTAGTAGTAGTGGTAGTTGAGTAGTGGTAGTTGAGTAGTGGTAGTTGAGTAGTGGTAGTTGAGTAGTGGTAGTTGAGTAGTGGTAGTTGAGTAGTGGTAGTTGAGTAGTGGTAGTTGAGTAGTGGTAGTTGAGTAGTGGTAGTTGAGTAGTGGTGGTTGAGTAGTGGTAGTAGAGTAGTGGTAGTAGTATCAGTAGTAGTATCAGTAGTAGTAGAGTAGTGGTGGTTGAGTAGTGGTAGTTGAGTAGTGGTAGGTGAGTAGTGGTAGTTGAGTAGTGGTATTTGAGTAGTGGTAGTTGAGTAGTGGTAGTTGAGTAGTGGTGGTTGAGTAGTGGTAGTAGTAGTAGTAGTAGTAGTAGAAGTGGTAGGTGAGTAGTGGTAGTTGAGTAGTGGTAGTTGAGTAGTGGTAGTTGAGTAGTGGTAGTGGTAGTAGTAGTGGTGGTTGAGTAGTGGTAGTTGAGTAGTGGTAGTTGAGTAGTGGTAGGTGAGTAGTGGTAGTTGAGTAGTGGTAGTAGTAGTGGTAGTTGAGTAGTGGTAGTAGTAGTAGAAGTGGTAGTAGTAGAAGTGGTAGTAGTAGAAGTGGTAGTGGTGGTAGTAGTAGAAGTGGTAGTGGTAGTAGAAGTGGTAGTGGTAGTAGTAGTAGAAGTGGTAGTAGAAGTGGTAGTGGTAGTAGTAGTAGAAGTGGTAGTAGTAGTAGTAGTAGTAGTAGCAGTATCAATAGTAGTAGTAGCAGTAT
>NW_027011372.1:0-20000 GCF_036934945.1 Oncorhynchus masou masou | reverse complement strand
GGTTGGGCTGTTGGGGGTACTGGAGACCAGGGTTGGTCTGTTGGCGGGTACTGGAGGACTGGAGGACCAGGGCTGGTCTGTTGGGGAACTGGAGGACCAGGTTGGTCTGTTGGGGGAACTGGAGGACCAGGGTTGGTCTGTTGCGGGTACTGGAGGACTGGAGGACCAGGGTTGGGCTGTTGGGGGTAGGACTGGAGGACCAGGGTTGGGCTGTTGGCGGGAACTGGAGGACTGGAGGACCAGGGTTGGTCTGTTGGGGGGAACTGGAGGACCAGGGTTGGTCTGTTGGCGGGTACTGGAGGACTGGAGGACCAGGGTTGGGCTGTTGGGGGTACTGGAGGACCAGGGTTGGTCTGTTGGCGGGAACTGGAGGACTGGAGGACCAGGTTGGTCTGTTGGCGGGGGAAACTGGAGGACCAGGGCTGGGCTTTGGGCGGGGTACTGGAGGACCAGGGTTGGGCTGTTGGGGGTACTGGAGGACCAATCTGTTGGGGGACTGGAGGACCAGGGTTGGTCTGTTGGGGGTACTGAGGACTGGGAGGACCAGGGGCTGGGCTGTTGGGGGGTACTGGAGGACAAGGGTTGGGGTTGGGGGTACTGGAGGACTGGAGGACCAGGGTTGGTCTGTTGGGGGTACTGGAGGACCAGGGTTGGGCTGTTGGGGGGGTACTGGAGGACCAGGGTTGGTCAGTTGGGGGTACTGGAGGACCAGGGTTGGGTTGTTGGGGGTACTGGAGGACCAGGGTTGGGCTGTTGGGGGGTACTGGAGGACCAGGGTTGGGCTGTTGGGGGGTACTGGAGGACCAGGGTTGGTCTGTTGGGGGGTACTGGAGGACCAGGGTTGGGCTGTTGGGGGGTACTGGAGGGACTGGAGGACCAGGGTTGGTCTGTTGGGGGATACTGGAGGACCAGGGTTGGTCTGTTGGGGGGAACTGGAGGACTGGAGGACCAGGGTTGGGCTGTCGGGGGGTACTGGAGGACAAGGGTTGGGCTGTTGGGGGTACTGGAGGACTGGAGGACCAGGGTTGGTCTGTTGGGGGGATACTGGAGGACCAGGGTTGGTCTGTTGGGGGGAACTGGAGGACTGGAGGACCAGGGTTGGTCTGTTGGGGGGTACTGGAGGACCAGGGCTGGGCGTTGGGGGTACTGGAGGACTGGAAGACCAGGGTTGGGCTGTTGGGGGGTACTGGAGGACCAGGGCTGGGCTGTTGGGGGTACTGGAGGACCAGTGTTGGGCTGTTGGGGGTACTGGAGGACCAGGGTTGGTCTGTTGGGGGTACTGGAGGACCAGGGTTGGTCTGTTGGGGGGAACTGGAGGACTGGAGGACCAGGGTTGGTCTGTTGGGGGGAACTGGAGGACCATGGCTGGGCTTTGGGGGTACTGGAGGACCAGGGTTGGTCTGTTGGGGGGTACTGGAGGACCAGGGTTGGTCTGTTGGGGGGTACTGGAGGACCAGGGTTTGGTCAGTTGGGGGTACTGGAGGACCAGGGTTGGGCTGTTGGGGGTACTGGAGGACCAGGGTTGGGCTGTTGGGGGGTACTGGAGGACCAGGGTTGGGCTGTTGGGGGGTACTGGAGGACCATCGTTGGTCTGTTGGGGGTACTGGAGGACCAGGGTTGGGCTGTTGGGGGGTACTGAGGACTGGAGGACCAGGGTTGGTCTGTTGGGGGATACTGGAGGACCAGGGTTATCTGTTGGGGGAACTGGAGGACTGGAGGACCATCGTTGGTCTGTTGGGGGGTACTGGAGGACAAGGGTTGGGCTGTTGGGGGTACTGGAGGACTGGAGGACCAGGGTTGGTCTGTTGGGGGATACTGGAGGACCAGGGTTGGTCTGTTGGGGGGAACTGGAGGACTGGAGGACCAGGGTTGGTCTGTTGGGGGGTACTGGAGGACCAGGGCTGGGCGTTGGGGGGTACTGGAGGACTGGAAGACCAGGGTTGGGCTGTTGGGGGGTACTGGAGGACCAGGGCTGGGCTGTTGGGGGTACTGGAGGACCAGTGTTGGGCTGTTGGGGTACTGGAGGACCAGGGTTGGTCTGTTGGGGGGTACTGGAGGACCAGGGTTGGTCTGTTGGGGGGAACTGGAGGGACTGGAGGACCAGGGGTTGGTCTGTTGGGGGGAACTGGAGGACCAGGGCTGGGCTTTGGGCGGGTACTGGAGGACCAGGGTTGGGCTGTTGGGGGTACTGGAGGACCAGGGCTGGGCTGTTGGGGGTACTGGAGGACCAGGGCTGGGCTGTTGGGGGTACTGGAGGACCAGGGCTGGGCTGATGGGGTACTGGAGGACTGGAGGACCAGGGCTGGGCTGTTGGGGGTACTGGAGGACCAGGGTTGGGCTGTTGGGGGTACTGGAGGACCAGGGCTGGGCTGTTGGGGGTACTGGAGGACCAGGGGCTGGGCTGTTGGGGGTACTGGAGGACTGGAGGACCAGGGTTGGGCTGTTGGGGGTACTGGAGGACCAGGGTTGGGCTGTTGGGGGGTACTGGAGGACCAGGGTTGGGCTGTTGGGGGGGTACTGGAGGACTGGAGGACCAGGGTTGGGCTGTTGGGGGGTACTGGAGGACTGGAGAACCAGGGTTGGGCTGTTGGGGGGTACTGGAGGACCAGGGTTGGGCTGTTGGGGGGTACTGGAGGACTGGAGGGCCAGGGGTTGGGCTGTTGGGGGTACTGGAGACCAGGGTTGGGCTGTTGGGGGGTACTGGAGGGACTGGAGGAGCAGGGTTGGGCTGTTGGGGGTACTGAGGACTGGAGGACCAGGGTTGGGCTGTTGGGGGGTACTGGAGGACTGGAGGGCCAGGGTTGGGCTGTTGGGGGAACTGGAGGGACTGGAGGACCAGGGTTGGGCTGTTGGGGGTACTGGAGGACTGGAGGGCCAGGGTTGGGCTGTTGGGGGGAACTGGAGGACCAGGGTTGGGCTGATGGGGTGTACTGGAGGACCAGGGTTGGGCTGTTGGGGGGTACTGGAGGACTGGAGGAGCAGGGTTGGGCTGTTGGGGGGTACTGGAGGACTGGAGGACCAGGGTTGGGCTGTTGGGGGGTACTGGAGGACTGGAGGGCCAGGGTTGGGCTGTTGGGGGAACTGGAGGACTGGAGGAGCAGGGTTGGGCTGTTGGGGGGTACTGGAGGACTGGAGGACCAGGGTTGGGCTGTTGGGGGGTACTGGAGGACTGGAGGGCCAGGGTTGGGCTGTTGGGGGGGGAACTGGAGGACTGGAGGACCAGGGTTGGGCTGTTGGGGGGTACTGGAGGACTGGAGGGCCAGGGTTGGGCTGTTGGGGGGAACTGGAGGACCAGGGTTGGGCTGTTGGGGGTACTGGAGGACTGGAGGACCAGGGTTGAGCTGTTGGGGGTTCTGGAGGACTGGAGGACCAGGGTTGAGCTGTTGGGGGGTTCTGGAGGACTGGAGGACCAGGGTTGAGCTGTTGGGGTACTGGAGGACTGGAGGACCAGGGTTGGGCTGTTGGGGGAATTGGAGGACCAGGGTTGGGCTGTTGGGGGAATTGGAGGACCAGGGCTGTTGGGGATACTGGAGGACTGGAGGACCAGGGTTGGGCTGTTGGGGGTACCAGAGGACTGGAGGACCAGGGTTGGGCTGTTGGGGGGTACTGGAAGACCAAGGTTGGGAAACACTGGTCTATGTCATTGAAATGTGTTCCTATTGTTTTGTACACTCAGTGTATGTGACCTATAGGAACCTACTGAAGAACGTTATTTTGACTCCCTCTCCATCCACCTCTTTCTCTCCAGGCCTATGCCCACCTACCGCGTAGATGCTGACAAGGGCTTCAACTTCTCCCTCGCAGACGATGCCTTCGTGTGTCAGAAAAAGAACCACTTCCAGGTCACTGTGTACTGCGGCATGCTGGGAGATCCCAAGTACATCAAGACCAGTGAGGGCCTGCAGCCCATAGACTGCTTTTATCTCAAACTCAACGGGGTTAGGTGAGGGAGCTGTGGAGAGTGGCGATCAGGTTTGGGGTCAATAACATTTCAATTCAGTCAATACAAGAATTTCAAAATGGAATTGACCCAAATTGTGGCTATCTTTAAGATGAATCCATTAACTGTAAGTCTCTCTGGATAAAGAGTCTGCTAAATGACTAACATGTAAAGTGGAAGATACTCAGTTAGATAATCAGTTGAACAGGGTCGTTCATCACCTGTTCCTGTCTGGCTCATAATCCTATCTCCTGTCTGTCTCTTTCCTGTCTACTGTCTGTCTCCTTCCTGCCGCCTGTCTGTCTCCTTCCTGTCTCTTGTCTGTTTTCCAGCTGGAAGCAATGAACCAGTCCATTAACGTGGAGCAGTCCCAGTCAGACCGCAGCAAGAGACCCTTCAAACCAGTACTGTGAGTAGAGACCCATCATACCAGTACTGTGAGTAGAGAACCTTCAAACCAGTACTGTGAGTAGAGAGACCATTCAAAACAGTACTGTGAGTAGAGACCCTTCATACCAGTACTGTGAGTAAAGAGACCCTTCATACCAGTACTGTGAGTAGAGACCCTTCATACCAGTACTGTAGTAGAGACCCTTCAAACCAGGACTGTGAGTAGAGACCCTTCAAACCAGTAATGTGAGTAGAGACCCTTCAAAGCAGTACTGTGAGTAGAGACACTTCAAAGCAGTACTGTGAGTAGAGACCCTTCAAAGCAGTACTGTGAGTAGAGACCCTTCATACCAGTACTGTGAGTAAAGAGACCCTTCATACCAGTACTGTGAGTAGAGACCCTTCATACCAGTACTGTGAGTAGAGACCCTTCAAACCAGTACGTTGAGTAAAGAGACCCTTCATACCAGGACTGTGAGTAGAGACCCTTCAAACCAGGACTGTGATTAGAGACCCTTCAAACCAGTACTGTGAGTAGAGACCCTTCAAACCAGTACTGTGAGTAGAGACCCTTCAAAGCAGTACTGTGAGTAGAGACCCTTCAAAGCAGTACTGTGAGTAGAGACCTTCAAACCAGTACTGTGAGTAAAAGACCCTTCATACCAGGACTGTGAGTAGAGACCCTTCAAACCAGTACTGTGAGAAGAGACCCTTCAAACCAGTACTGTGAGTAGAGACCCTTCAAAGCAGTACTGTGAGTAGAGACCCTTCAAAGCAGTACTGTGAGTAGAGACCCTTCATACCAGTACTGTGAGTAGAGACCCTTCAAACCAGGACTGTGAGTAGAGACCCTTCAAACCAGGACTGTGAGTAGAGACCCTTCATACCAGGACTGTGAGTAGAGACCCTTCATACCAGTACTGTGAGTAGAGACCCTTCAAACCAGGACTGTGAGTAGAGACCCTTCATACCAGTACTGTGAGTAGAGACCCTTCAAACCAGGACTGTGATTAGAGACCCTTCAAACCAGTACTGTGAGTAGAGACCCTTCAAACCAGTACTGTGAGTAGAGACTCTTCAAAGCAGTACTGTGAGTAGAGACCCTTCAAACCAGTACTGTGAGTAAAGAGACCCTTCATACTTGGACTGTGAGTAGAGACCCTTCAAACCAGGACTGTGAGTAGAGACCCGTCATACCAGTACTGTGAGTAGAGACCCTTCAAACCAGGACTGTGAGTAGAGACCCTTCAAACCAGTACTGTGAGTAGAGACCCATCATACCAGTACTGTGAGTAGAGACCCTTCAAACCAGGACTGTGAGTAGAGACCCTTCATACCAGTAGTGTGAGTAGAGACCCTTCAAACCAGGACTGTGAGTAGAGACCCTTCAAACCAGTACTGTGAGTAAAAGAGACCCTTCATACCAGGACTGTGAGTAGAGACCCTTCAAACCAGGACTGTGAGTAAAGAGACCCTTCATACCAGGACTGTGAGTAGAGACCCTTCAAACCAGTACGTTGAGTAAAGAGACCCTTCATACCAGGACTGTGAGTAGAGACCCTTCAAAAACCAGGACTGTGATTAGAGACCCTTCAAACCAGTACTGTGAGTAGAGACCCTTCAAACCAGTACTGTGAGTAGAGACCCTTCAAAGCAGTACTGTGAGTAGAGACCTTCAAAGCAGTACTGTGAGTAGAGACCCTTCAAACCAGTACTGTGAGTAAAGAGACCCTTCATACCAGGACTGTGAGTAGAGACCCTTCAAACCAGTACTGTGAGAAGAGACCCTTCAAACCAGTACTGTGAGTAGAGACCCTTCAAAGCAGTACTGTGAGTAGAGACCCTTCAAAGCAGTACTGTGAGTAGAGACCCTTCATACCAGTACTGTGAGTAGAGACCCTTCAAACCAGGACTGTGAGTAGAGACCCTTCAAACCAGGACTGTGAGTAGAGACCCTTCATACCAGGACTGTGAGTAGAGACCCTTCATACCAGTACTGTGAGTAGAGACCCTTCAAACCAGGACTGTGAGTAGAGACCCTTCATACCAGTACTGTGAGTAGAGACCCTTCAAACCAGGACTGTGATTAGAGACCCTTCAAACCAGTACTGTGAGTAGAGACCCTTCAAACCAGTACTGTAGTGAAAGACTCTTCAAAGCAGTACTGTGAGTAGAGACCCTTCAAACCAGTACTGTGAGTAAAGAGACCCTTCATACTTGGACTGTGAGTAGAGACCCTTCAAACCAGGACTGTGAGTAGAGACCCGTCATACCAGTACTGTGAGTAGAGACCCTTCAAACCAGGACTGTGAGTAGAGACCCTTCAAACCAGTACTGTGAGTAGAGACCCATCATACCAGTACTGTGAGTAGAGACCCTTCAAACCAGGACTGTGAGTAGAGACCCTTTATACCAGTAGTGTGAGTAGAGACCCTTCAAACCAGGACTGTGAGTAGAGACCCTTCAAACCAGTACTGTGAGTAAAGAGACCCTTCATACCAGGACTGTGAGTAGAGACCCTTCAAACCAGGACTGTGAGTAGAGACCCTTCATACCAGTAGTGTGAGTAGAGACCCTTCAAACCAGGACTGTGAGTAGAGACCCTTCAAACCAGTACTGTGAGTAAAGAAGACCCTTCATACCAGGACTGTGAGTAGAGACCCTTCATACCAGTACTGTGAGTAGAGACCCTTCAAACCAGGACTGTGAGTAGAGACCCTTCAAACCAGTACTGTGAGTAGAGACCCTTCATACCAGTACTGTGAGTAGAGACCCTTCATACCAGGACTGTGAGTAGAGACCCTTCAAACCAGTACTGTGAGTAGAGACCCGTCATACCAGAACTGTGAGTAGAGACCCTTCATACCAGGACTGTGAGTAGAGACCCTTCAAACCAGGACTGTGAGTAGAGACCCTTCAAACCAGTACTGTGAGTAGAGACCCTTCATACCAGAACTGTGAGTAGAGACCCTTCAAACCAGGACTGTGAGTAGAGACCCTTCAAACCAGTACTGTGAGTAGAGACCCTTCATACCAGTACTGTGAGTAGAGACCCTTCAAACCAGTACTGTGAGTAGAACCCTTCAAACCAGCACTGTGAGTAGAGACCCTTCATGCCAGTACTGTGAGTAGAGACCCTTCAAGCAGTACTGTGAGTAGAGACCTTCAAACCAGGACTGTGAGTAGAGACCCGTCATACCAGTACTGTGAGTAGAGACCCTTCAAACCAGGACTGTGAGTAGAGACCCGTCATACCAGTACTGTGAGTAGAGACCCTTCAAACCAGCACTGTGAGTAGAGACCCTTCATACCAGTACTGTGAGTAGAGACCCTTCAAACCAGTACGGTGAGTAGAGACCCTTCATACCAGGACTGTGAGTAGAGACCCTTCAATCCAGGACTGTGAGTAGAGACCCTTCAAACCAGTACTGTGAGTAGAGACCCTTCAAACCAGTACTGTGAGTAGAGACCCTTCAAACCAGAACTGTGAGTAGTGAGAGAGACCCTTCAAAACCAGGACTGTGAGTAGAGACCCTTCAAACCAGGACTGTGAGTAGAGACCCTTCAAACCAGAACTGTGAGTAGTGAGTAGAGACCCTTCATACCAGTACTGTGAGTAGAGACCCTTCAAACCAGTACTGTGAGTAGAGACCCTTCATACCAGTACTGTGAGTAGAGACCCTTCAAACCAGTACTGTGAGTAGAGACCCGTCATACCAGAACTGTGAGTAGAGACCCTTCAAACCAGTACTGTGAGTAGAACCCTTCAAACCAGAACTGTGAGTCTGGGTCTTCTGGTTACCTTTTTCAGGCAGGAAAGAACTTTTGGCTTTACTTTACAATTTACATTACAGTCTTTACTGCTGCGTCACAGTGTCAAAACAGAAAGAAATGTGACATGCTACTGATAATACATGTGTGTTTTTGTGTTTGCAGGGTCACACTGCCCCCGGAGCAGGTTACCAAGGTAACAGTGGGACGCCTACACTTCAGCGAGACCACAGCCAATAACATGAGGAAGAAAGGCAAACCCAACCCTGACCAGAGGTACTGTACTAACACACACACACACACACAAAGACACACACACCCAACCCTGACTAGAGGTACTGTACTAACACACACACACACACACACACACACAACCCTGACTAGAGGTTCTGTACTAACACACACACACACACACCCAACCCTGACCAAGGTACTGTACTAACACACACACACACACACACACACACACACACACACACACACACACACACACACACACACCCAACCCTGACTTGAGGTACTGTACTAAACACACACACACACGCACACACACACACACACACACACACACGCACGCACGCACGCACGCGCACACACACACACACACACACACACACACGCGCGGACACACACACACACCTGTTTACCTCCATACTGTAGGTGATTCACCAGTTTACCTCCATACTGTAGGTGATTCACCAGTTTACCTCCATACTGTAGGTGATTCACCAGTTTACCTCCATACTGTAGGTGATTCACCTGTTTACCTCCATACTGTAGGTGATTCACCTGTTTACCTCCATACTGTAGGTATTTCATGCTGGTGGTAGCGTTGCAGGTCCAGGCCCACAGTCAGAGCTTCACGGTGGCCGCGCAGGTGTCCGAGAGGATCATCGTCAGGGTAACCTCTGTCAGTCTGGCGTGTCTGTCTGACCGTCCTCTTCTGATCTATCTGAATAACCTTTATCAGTCTGGCCGTGTCTGTCTGACCGTCCTCCTCTGATCTCAATAACCTCTGTCAGTCTGGCCGTGTCTATCTGACCCCGTCCTCCTCTGATCTATCTCAATAACCTCTGTCAGTCTGGCCGTGTCTGTCTGACCGTCTCCTCTGATCTATCTCAGCCAACCTCTGTCAGTCTGGCCGTGTCTGTCTGACCGTCCTCCTCTGATCTCAATAACCTCTGTCAGTCTGGCCGTGTCTGTCTGACCGTCCTCCTCTGATCTCAATAACCTCTGTCAGTCTGGCCGTGTCTGTCTGACCGTCCTCCTCTGATCTCAATAACCTCTGTCAGTCTGGCCGTGTCTATCTGATCCATCCTCTGATCTGTCCTCTTCTGATCTATCTCAATATTTACCTCACAGGACATAAACAAAAATTTGCAATTCAAAAATGTTGAATTGACTTACATCCTAAATGTATATGAAATTGGGCCAAACCCTTAATATCTATCTGACATCATGTGTTACGGTCTAGATTCCTTCTTCTGTCAATATGTTTTTTGAGGCTGTTAAACATTCCATGCAGATCAACAACAACAAATAAATGTCGGAAGCTACTCAGTGTATAGGGATATTAATAGCACTGCAAACAAAAGAGGAATGAAAGACCTCTTTATATTACGAATGTAAATCAAAGAATATTTTTTTTTTACAGCTCCCGTCAACTCTAAATATCTCTGTGTCCCTTTCCTTCTCTGGGTTTCCAGGCGTCCAACCCGGGTCAGTTTGAGAGTGACAGTGAGGTGCTGTGGCAGCGCGGCCAGCTACCTGACTCAGTGTACCACCACGGCCGGGTCGGGATCAGCTTTTACCGACCGGCCAGACGAGGCCATGGTCATCCATTGTAACCTGAAGGTCATGGGGTCACTGGTGCACCCTTCCGATATACGGGCTAAAGAGAACGTCCCACGAGGTGAGGGGGTATAGATATATAAGACTGCTCTTTGTGTGTGGTGTGTTCTCCTGACTGTCTGTATGCATGTTAGTGTAGTGATTAGTGATGAAAAATGCTTATCAAAATCTTAATAAAAAATTCCCTGACAATTTTTTTTACATTTAAACAAATATTTGTGTTACAATAATTCACAACATTTTATATTGTGTTTCCTCTGTTCATCGTCCATGAGCCATATGTTCCTGTCTGTAATCTAGCTGCATAGTCATATCCAAGTGTGTGTGTGTGTGTGTGTGTGTGTGTGTGTGTGTGTGTGTGTGTGTGTGTGTGTGTGTGTGTGTGTGTGTGTGTGTGTGTGTGTGTGTGTGTGTGTGTGTGTGTGTGCGCATCGTGTGTGTGTGTGTGTGTGTGTGTGCGTGCGTGCGTGCGTGTGTGTGTGTGTGTGTGCGTGTATAGGTGGACACTACAGGCAACCTGAAGCGGATCAGTCAGATGAGGCTGGTTCATTATCAGTACAAGCCTGAGTTTGCTTCCAGCATGGGCATCGACTCCAGCCCAGAGACTGGTAACTCATACTGTCATTACTCATACTGTCGTTTAGACATTATAGACAATGAATTAACAGAAATCAGTAGCACTAGAAAAGTATTGCATTCCCATCTTAATAACATTTGCATCGGTGAGTTATTTTTGTATTTCATATCCTCCCGTACATTGCATTATCCAGGAGTGATAGGAGTTTACAGTAAGGTGTTGTATTATCTAGGTGTGATATTATCTAGGAGTGATAGGAGTTTACAGTAAGGTGCTGTATTTTCTAGGAGTGATAGGAGTTTACAGTAAGTGTTGTATTATCGAGTAGTGATAGGAGTTTACAGTAAGGTGTTGTATTATCTAGGTGTGATATTATCTAGGAGTGATAGGAGTTTACAGTAAGGTGTTGTATTATCTAGGTGTGATATTATCTAGGAGTGATAGGAGTTTACAGTAAGGTGCTGTATTTTCTAGGAGTGATAGGAGTTTACAGTAAGGTGTTGTATTATCGAGGAGTGATAGGAGTTTACAGTAAGGTGTTGTATTATCCAGGAGTGATAGGAGCTTACAGTAAGGTGTTGTATTATCCAGGAGTGATAGGAGTTTACAGTAAGGTGTTGTATTATCCAGGAGTAAAGGAATTTACTGTAAGGTGTTGTATTATCCAGGAGTGATAGCTCAGGACGTGCAGCAGATCCTGCCTGAAGCTGTGAAGGAGGGCGGAGATGTGATCTGCTCTAACGGAGAGACCATCCCTAAACTACTGGTGGTTAACAAGGTGAGACACACGCTTTGCACGCGCACACAGCAACCAAGAAAACCGTATGTATTTAGTAGGGTTGCAAAGTTATTTTAAAAATCCAAGTTGGAGAATTCCTGGAAACAGGAGAAATAACTGGGGAGGGAATAACTGGGGAGGGATTAACTGGGGAGGGATTAACTGGGGAGGGATTAACTGGGGAGGGATTAACTGGGGAGGGGATAACTGGGGAGGGATTAACTGGGGAGGGATTAACTGGGAGGGAATAACTGGGGAGGGATTAACTGGGGAGTGGGATAATGGGGAGGGATTAACTGGGGAGGGATTAACTGGGGAGGGATTAACTGGGGAGGGATCAACTGGGGAGGGATTAACTGGGGAGGGATTAACTGGGAGGGGATAACTGGGGGGAGGGATTAACTGGGGAGGGATTAACTGGGAGGGGATAACTGGGGAGGGATTAACTGGGGAGGGATTAATTGGGGAGGGATTAACTGGGGAGGGATTAACTGGGGGAGGGAATAACTGGGGAGGGATTAACTGGGGAGGGATTAACTGGGAGGGATTAACTGGGGAGGGATTAACTGGGGAGGGGATAACTGGGGAGGGGATAACTGGGGAGGGATTAACTGGGGAGGGATTAACTGGGGAGGGATTAACTGGGGAGGGAATAACTGGGGAGGGATTAACTGGGAGGGATTAACTGGGAGGGATTAACTGGGGAGGGATTAATGGGGAGGGGATAACTGGGGAGGGATTAACTGGGGAGGGATTAACTGGGGAGGGATTAACTGGGGAGGGAATAACTGGGGAGAGATTAACTGGGAGGGATTAACTGGGGAGGGATTAACTGGGGAGGGATCAACTGGGGAGGGATCAACTGGGGAGGATTAACTGGGGAGGGGTTAACTGGGGAGGGATTAACTGGGGAGGGATTAACTGGGGAGGGAATAACTGGAGGAGGGATTAACTGGGGAGGGATTAACTGGGGAGGGATTAACTGGGGAGGGATTAACTGGGAGGGAATAACTGGGGAGGGAATAACTGGGGAGGGATTAACTGGGGAGGGATTAACTGGGAGAGATTAACTGGGGAGGGATTAACTGGGGAGAGATTAACTGGGGGAGGGGATTAACTGGGGAGAGATTAACTGGGGAGTAACTGGGGAGGGATTAACTGGGGAGAGATTAACTGGGGAGTAACTGGGGAGGGATTAACTGGGGAGGGATTAACTGGGAGAGATTAACTGGGGAGGGATTAACTGGGGAGGGATTAACTGGGGAGGGAATAACTGGGGAGAGATTAACTGGGGAGGGATTAACTGGGGAGAGATTAACTGGGGAGTAACTGGGGAGGGATTAACTGGGAGGGATTAACTGGGGAGAGATTAACTGGGGAGGGATTAACTGGGGAGGGATTAACTGGGGAGAGATTAACTGGGGAGAGATTAACTGGGGGAGGGATTAACTGGGGAGGGGATAACTGGGGAGGGATTAACTGGGGAGGGATTAACTGGGGAGGGATTAACTGGGGAGGGATTAACTGGGGAGGGATTAACTGGGGAGGGGATAACTGGGAGGGATTAATTGAGGAGGGAATAACTGGGGAGAGATTAACTGGGGAGGGATTAACTGGGGAGGGATTAACTGGGGAGGGATTAACTGGGAGGGATTAATGGGGGAGGGGATAACTGGGGGGGAGGGATTAACTGGGGAGGGATTAACTGGGGGAGAGGTTAACTGGGGAGGGATTAACTGGGGAGGGATTAACTGGGAGGGAATAACTGGGGGAGGGATTAACTGGGGGAGGGATTAACTGGGGAGTAACTGGGAGGGATTAACTGGGGAGGGATTAACTGGGGAGAGATTAACTGGGGAGAGATTAACTGGGGAGGGATTAACTGGGGAGGATAACTGGGGAGGGATTAACTGGGGAGGGATTAACTGGGGGAGGGAATAACTGGGGAGAGATTAACTGGGGAGGGATTAACTGGGGAGGGATTAACTGGGGAGAGATTAACTGGGAGTAACTGGGGAGGGATTAACTGGGGAGGGATTAACTGGGAGAGATTAACTGGGGAGGAATTAACTGGGGAGGGATTAACTGGGGAGAGATTAACTGGGGAGAGATTAACTGGGAGGATTAACTGGGGAGGGGATAACTGGGGAGGATTAACTGGGGAGGGATTAACTGGGGAGGGATTAACTGGGGAGGGATTAACTGGGGGAGAGATTAACTGGGGAGGGATTAACTGGGGAGGGGATAACTGGGAGGGATTAATTGAGGAGGGAATAACTGGGGAGAGATTAACTGGGAGGGATTAACTGGGAGGATTAACTGGGGAGGGATTAACTGGGGAGGGGATAACAGGGGAGGATTAACGGGGAGGGATTAACTGGAGGGATCAACTGAGGAGGGATTAACTGGGGAGGGATTAACTGGGGAGGGGTTAACTGGGGAGGGATTAACTGGGAGGGATTAACTGGGGAGAGATTAACTGGGGAGAGATTAACTGGGAAGGGAATAACTGGGGAGGGATTAACTGGGGAGGATTAACTGGGGGAGGGATTAACTGGGGAGGGGATAACCGGGGAGGGATTAACTGGGGAGGGATTAACTGGGAGGGAATAACTGGGGAGAGATTAACTGGGGAGGGATTAACTGGGAGGGATTAACTGGGGAGAGAATAACTGGGGAGGGATTAACTGGGGAGAGATTAACTGGGGAGGGATTAACTGGGGAGGGATTAACTGGGGAGGGATTAACTGGGGAGGGATTAACTGGGGAGGATTAACTGGGGAGGGAATAACTGGGGAGAGATTAACTGGGGAGGGATTAACTGGGGGAGAGAATAACTGGGAGGGATTAACTGGGGAGAGATTAACTGGGGAGTGGATTAACTGGGGAGGGAATAACTGGGGAGAGATTAACTGGGGAGGGATTAACTGGGGAGGGATTAACTGGGGAGGGATTAACTGGGAGGGAATAACTGGGGAGAGATTAATGGGGAGGGATTAACTGGGGAGGGATTAACTGGGGAGGGGATAACTGGGGAGGGATTAACTGGGGAGGGATTAACTGGGGAGGGATTAACTGGGGAGGGATTAACTGGGGAGGGATTAACTGGGAGGGGATAACTGGGGGAGGGATTAACTGGGGAGGGAAACGTGGAATCCTCCAACCAAGATTGAAGAACCCGACAACTTTGGAAAGATTTCAGAATATGACAACACACACAACGCCAACTTCTGTCTCTGCCCTCTCTACTCTCTCTCCTCTCTCTCTCTCTCTCTCTGTCTCCCTCTCTCTCTCCTCTCCCCTCTCCCTTTCTCTCTCTCTAACTCTCCTCCTCTCCCTCTACCTTTCTCTCCTCCTCCTCTCTTCTCTCTTTCCTCACTCTACCTTTCTCTCCTCCTCTTTCTTCTCTCTCTGTCTCTCTCTCTGTCTCTCTCTCTCTCTCTAGACTCTCTAGGAGATCTTCATGGAGAACGTAGGAGCAGTGAAAGAGCTGTGTAAACTGACTGACAACCTGGAGACTCGTATAGATGAACTGGAGCGTTGGAGCAGGAAGCTGGCCAAACTCCGCCGTCTGGACAGCATGAAGAGTACCGTCAGCGGAGGCACCACCAGGTAGGACACAGCACATGTTAAATACATTCATCCACCAGGTAGGACACGCCTGGATATTATGCATTGCTTAGGTGCACCTGATTTAGCTTGGAGTTTACACTACTGGTAAGCTACTATTCCACTGGTTCCACTTGTACCACTGCAATGATTTAATCTTCTTACAGTCTCTCAGCCAATCAGGGAAGCCAGTTCAGCAGGACAGGAAATTGTCCCTCTGAAGAAGAAGAAGACAGTCAAACCTGGGAGCAGGTGAGTCTCTGACCTGTATGTTTCTCTACTTATCAAAATGTCTATGGACTCAAAATGGATGGTATTTAGTCAGGATCATTAGGATTGACAGAAATTATGATGAACAGATAGTATAATTAGCATATTATGATTAGCATATCTCATAATTAACCTAAATTATGATAAACATATATTGTGCTTAACATATATTATAATTAACATACATTATGGTAAACAGATATTATGATTGACAGATAGTCCAATTAACATATATTATGTCATTTTCATCATAGGTACACTTCAACCATGACAGACAAAATGAGAAAAAAATCCTGAAAGTCACATTGTAGGATTTTTTAATGAATTTATTTGCAAATTATGGTGGAAAATAAGTATTTGGTCAATAACAAAGTTCAGACTTCAAACTTCAGACGGGCCTGGACATGTACTGGCTTTTCAGGGAGACACGTCTGGCACTGCAGGATTTGAGTCCCGGCGGCGTAGTGTTACTGATGGTAGGCTTTGTTACTTTGGTCCCAGCTCTGCAGGTCATTCACAGGGTCCCCGTGTGGTTCTGGATTTTTGCTCACCGTTCTTATGATCATTTTGACCCCACGGGGTGAGATCTTGCGTGGAGCCCCAGATCGAGGGAGATTATCAGTGGTCTTGTATGTCTTCCATTTCCTAATAATTGCTCCCACAGATGATTTATTCAAACCAAGCTGCTTACCTATCCTATTGCAGATTCAGTCTTCCCAGCCTGGTGCAGGTCTACAATTTTGTTTCTGGTGTCCTTTGACAGCTCTTTGGTCTTGGCCATAGTGGGGTTTGGAGTGTGACTGTTTGAGGTTGTGGACAGGTGTCTTTTATACTGATAACAAGTTCAAACAGGTTCCATTAATACAGATAATGAGTGGAGGACAGAGGAGCCTCTTAAAGAAGAAGTTACATGTCTGTGAGAGCCAGAAATCTTCTTGTTTGTAGGTGACCAAATACTTATTTTCCACCATAATTTGCAAATAAATTCATAAAAATCCTATAATGTGATTTTCTGGATTTAAAAAAAATCATTTTGTCTGTCATAGTTGACATATGATGAAAATTACAGGCCTCTCTCATCTTTTTAAGTGGGAGAACTTGCACAATTGGTGGCTGACTAAATACTTTTCTTTTTTGCCCCACTGTATATATTATGATTAACATATATTATAATTATAAATATTATAATTATCGAATAATATACATTATAATTATTATAATTACATTATAACCCCAGAGCAGGCTGTATCAGTGGTCTTAACCTGGTCCACAGTCTAGCAGGGCCCTAAGAGCAGTCTGGGGCTGTATCAGTGTGTGGTTCCACAGTCTGACCCCAGAGCAAGGCTGTATCAGTGTGTGGGTCCACAGTCTAACCCCAGAGAGCAGGGCTAGAGTCTATCAGTGTGTGGGTCCACAGTCTAACCCGTGATTCCAGAGTCTGACCCCAGAGCAGGGCTGTATCAGTGTGTGGGTCCCAGTCTGACCCCAGAGCAGGGCTGTATCAGTGTGTGTTCTAACTCAGGGTCCACAGTCTAACCCCAGAGCAGGGCTGTATCAGTGTGTGGTTTCTGTGATTCCACAGTCTGACCCCAGAGCAGGCTGTATCAGTGTGTGGTTCTAACCTGTAGCTCCGTGTGATTCCAGAGTCTGACCCCAGAGCAGGGCTGTATCAGTGTGTGGTTCTAAGCCTGTAGCTCTGTGTGGTTCTAGAGTCTGGTTCTAACCCAGCTCTGTGTGGTCTCCAGAGCAGGGCTGTATCAGTGTGTGGTTCTAACCTGTAGCTCCGTGTGATTCCAGAGTCTGACCCCAGAGCAGGGCTGTATCAGCCACAGGGCTGATGCAGGGAATCTTTTCTGGCTCTAGCAGGGCTGTCGTCACCTCAGAGCAGGCTGTATCAGTGTCATCTCCATGTCCGTCCTGCAGGGCGTGTTGACACTGCACCACAGCAGGCGACAGTGTGTGTCTCTGAGAGCAGGGCTGGGTATGTATGCTGTTCTCATCAGGCAGATACAGTACATTAGAGTCTGTGAGCACCTGTACATGAGACACCTCAACCATCACTATCACCATGAGAGTCTACCTCAATCATATATCATGAGACACCTCAACCATCTACACTATATGAGATACCTCAATCATATACATGATATACCTCAATCATATACATGAGATACCTCAATCATATACACTATATGAGATACCTCAGCTCCATATCCAGAGATACCTCAATCATATACAGGGGTGATATATACTCTCTATACGTCTCATGACTCTTCAGTGTCATTCCATGTCCGCCCTGTTCCTCGCTCTGTGGGTATGTATGCTCTCAGGCAGATACCCCCTCTCTCTAACCATCTACACTGAGATACCTCAATCATATAACGAGACACTCCTCTCTCTATATGAGATCTTCTCTCTCAATCATAGCTACGATATACCTCAATCTACATGTCTTTCATGAGATACCTCAATCATATATGAGATACCTCAATCATATCTTATCTCTCATATACATGAGATAATTAATCATACATGAGATCTCATATATATATACTCTATACTCTCTCTGTCTTCTTTCCCCTCTCTCTCTCTCCCTCGCTCTCTCTTCTCTCTCTCTCTTTCTCTCTCTCTTCTCTCGCTCTGTCTTTCTGTCTCTCCCCCTTCTCTCTCTCTCTCTCCTCCTCTTCCTCCCTCTCTTCTTTCCCTTCTCTCTCTCTTCCTCTCTCTCTGTCTCTCCTCTGTCCCTCTCTCTCCCTCTTCCTCTGTCTTTCCCTCTCTTTCTGTCTCTCCTTTCTCTCTCTCTTCCTCTCTCTTCTGTCCTCCTTTCTCTCTCTCTCTCCTTTCTTTTTATCTCTCTCACTTTCTGTCCTTCTCCCCCCTTTCCCCTCTCCTCTCCCATTCTCTTATCTTTGATTAATACTGTACTGTAGGTTTGTGATAAGGGCGTTTCTTTGCCTTCGTCTCAAGAGGTCATGACTAATTTCTACTGTTGACTTGTTTGCCAGTCCAGTCTGAACATTACAAGTAGGCCAAAACAGACAAATATGTACATGCAGTAGGCCTGTACAAACAAATGTACACGCAGGTAGGCTGAGGCCAACAGACAAATGTACATGCAGTAGGCAGACAAATGTACACGCAGACACAAATGTACATGCAGTAGGCCTGTACAGACAAATGTACATGTAGTGGCCTGCCAGTACAGACAAATGTACATGCAGTAGGCCTGTACAGACAAATGTACATGCAGTAGGCCTGTACAGACAAATGTACATGCAGTAGGCCTGTACAGACAAATGTACAATGTAGGCCAAACAGACAAATGTACATGCAGTAGGCCAAATGTACAGACAAATGTACACGCAGTAGGCCATACAGACAAATGTACATGCAGTAGGCCAGTACAGACAAATGTACATGCAGTAGGCCCAGTAAGCAGACAAATGTACATGCAGTAGGCCTATACAGACAAATGTACATGCAGTAGGCCTATGTACAGACAAATGTACACACCAGTAGGCCTATACAGACAAATGTACACACCAGTAGGCCAGTACAGACAAATGTACATGCAGTAGGCCAGTACAGACAAATGCACATGCAGTAGGCCTGTACAGACAAATGTACATGCAGTAGGCCAGTACAGACAAATGTACATGCAGTAGGCCTGTACAGACAAATGTACATGCAGTAGGCCAGTACAGACAAATGTACATGCAGTAGGCCAGTACAGACAAATGCACATGCAGTAGGCCAGTACAGACAAATGTACATGCAGTAGGCCTATACGAGACAAATGTACATGCCCAGTAGGCTGAAACAGACAAATGTACATGCAGTAGGCAAATGTACAGACAAATGTACACGCAGTAGGCCTATACAGACAAATGTACATGCAGTAGGCTGAAACAGACAAATGTACATGCAGTAGGCCTACAGACAAATGTACATGCAGTAGACCAGTACAGACAAATGTACATGCAGTAGGCCAGTACAGACAAATGTACATGCAGTAGGCCAAATGTACAGACACATGACAAATGCACATACAGTAGGCCTATACAGACAAATGCATGCAGTAGGCCTGTACAGACAAATGCACATGCAGTAGGCCTATATACAGACAAATGTACATGCAGTAGGCCTGTATACAAATGCACATGGTAGGTCTGCACAGACAAATGTACGCAGGGTATGTACAGACAAATGTACATGGTAGGCTGAAAACAGACAAATGCATGCAGTAGGCCTGTACAGACAAATGTACATGCAGTAGGGCCTGTACAGACAAATGCACATGCTGCAGGCCTATACAGACAAATGTACATGCAGTAGGCCTGTACAGACAAATGCACATGCAGTAGGCCTGTACAGACAAATGTACATGCAGTAGTATGTACAGACAAATGTACATGCAGTAGGCCTATACAGACAAATGCAGCCATGCAGTAGGCCTGTACAGACAAAATGCACATGCAGTAGCCTGTACAGACAAATGTACATGCAGTAGGCTGAAACAGACAAATGTACATGCAGTAGGCCCATACAGACAAATGTACATGCAGTAGGCCTGCAGACAAATGCAGATGGCAGGCCTGTACAGACAAATGCAGATGCAGTAGGCTAGTACAGACAAATGTACACGCAGTAGGCCTAGTACAGACAAATGTACATGCAGTAGGCCAGTACAGACAAATGCACATGCAGTAGGCCAGTACAGACAAATGTACATGCAGTAGGCCTATACAGACAAATGTACATGCAGTAGGCCTGTACAGACAAATGTACATGCAGTAGGCCTGTACAGACAAATG
>NW_027011371.1:0-24466 GCF_036934945.1 Oncorhynchus masou masou | reverse complement strand
CCCCACCACAGGAGTTGCTGGTGCGCGATGAGACAGGGATATCTCTACCGGCCAGGCTCTCCCTAACCCGGACGATGCCCAGCCAATTGTGCATCGCCCCACGGACCTCCCGGTCGCGGCCGGTTATGACAGAGACGCGAACCCAGAGTCTCTGGTGGCACAGCCCCTAACCACTGCGCCAACCGGGATGCCCCATACTAACCTAATTGAGAGAGCGAAAAGGAAGTCTGTACAGAATTAAAATATTCCAAAACATGCATCCTGTTTGCATCGAGGAACTAAAGCAATTCTGCAAAAACTTTTGCCCTTAAAATAAAGTGTTAAGTGTGGGGCAAATCCAATACAACAGATTACTGAGTAACACTCTTCATATTTTCAAGCATTATGTAACATGTACGCTGGGAGTCGGGAAGCAAGTTCAGGGAGTGAATCATTTCATAAATAAATGATACAAAACAAGAAACAGGAATAACGCATAGACATGAAACTGAAACAGAAACAATGACGACTGGGGAAGAAACCAAAGGGAGTGACATACAAACGGCAGGTAATCAAGGAGGTGATGGAGTCCAGGTGAGTGTCATTATGCACAGATGCGCGTAACAGGTGTATGCCATAATGAGCAGCCTGGTGACCTCGAGGCCGGAGAGGGAGCACACGTGACACATTATGTTATGGGTGTGCTTGTAATCGTTATGGACTGTGGAGTTTTTCAGGATTAAAAATTAACGTAAATGGAGGTAAAGGATAGGCAAAATCCTAGAGGAAAACATTGTTCAGTCTGCTTTACAACAGACACTGAGAGACAAATTCACCTTTCAGCAGAACAATAACCTAAAACACAAGGCCAAATATGTACTGGAGTTGCTTATGGGGATCTTTAATAAAATAAATATAATACCAAGACGACAATGAATGTTCCTTGGTGGCCGAGTTACAGTTTTGACTTAAATCTACTTGAAATTGATTGTCTAGCAATGATCAACAACCAATTTGAAAGAGCTTGAAGAATTATTTAAATATTTCTGTATCTTTCACATTTCAAAACAAAAGTTTTCACTTTGTCATTATGGGGTATTGTGTGTAGATGGGTGAGAGAAAATAATGTAATTAATTTTGAATTCAGGCGGTAACACAACAAAATGTGGATTAAGTCAAGTGGTATGAACACTTTCTAAAGATAATTTATAAAAAATGTATGAATTATCTAATGAATTAGATGGTTATAAATGTGTGAATTACTAGCTTACTAATGGTTCAGATTGTATAGATCTGTATTGGATTTTTACGTGCTAAGGTTGGATTATTTCTCTTGAAAAAAAATGTTAACTGGCTCTAGTCAGTACCAGGGTACCATTTGGGAAGCAACCTGGGACTGAGAGTTTCTTACTTTCTGTTAGAGCTATGGAGTTGCTAGGGTATGACTCGGAAGCGATGATCCATAACACAAATGATTCATGAGGGTGGCATCTGTAATATTTTATATTGCACTGATGAAACATTTATAAATGTCACAAAAAACAGACATGGACAACAGTATCAGACACAGCTATTTCTAGGCTGAGGGGGCGGGGAGGTCAGTGATATTTACCATTCTCTGTGTTACGCCATTGTCGAGACTGCTCTGCGATACAACATTTTTTAAGCGTGAGCTTAATCTCCACAGATTGTGACACTGCCGCGTGAATTCAACATTTATGGAATCATTTAACAGAATGATAATGTGAAGTGAATACGGCGGGACCAACTGACCAACAGTGTGGCAGCATTTCCATTTCAAAATGTGTCAGCAGAAACCCTGGCGAGATGGTTGGTTACAAACAACTAAAAACCCTGAGTAACAAACCAAGTCTGATCCTACTGCTTAGAAAGTGCCATACTGTATCCCTCAACACACACAAACACACAGACCATGCAAACACACACACACACACACACACACACACACACACACACACACACACACACACACACACACACACACACACACACACACACACACACACACACACACACACACACACACACACACACACACACACACACACACACACACACACACACACACACACACACACACACACACACACACACAGCTCTCTTGCCTGTGGCCTCTGCTGCATATCCAGTATCGATCCATCTATTTTGTCTCCACATATCTCATCTTTCCCCACAATCTCCACCATGCTCTGTCTGTAAACAACTGCTACAGTATGTACAGCAGATTGTCTTCTAAAACCTCCTACCAATTAGGGAATGTTTTAGATGAAAAGCCACAGACATTGAGCCATTGATATAACATACACAGATTAAAAAACCTGGTCCTGAACTCAAAAGCATGCTCACTAAAGAATCTCCATTACATTTTTTGCTATCGTTTGTTTTGTCATAACTCAGTAGAGTCACTGAAAATGTTTGCCGGAAGACTCAACATTCTCGCTTACAAAATTGAGGTTCAATGCAACCCGAAATGAGTCATGATAATAAGCCTCCTCATCACAATGTGTATACTTGATAGGGCTACAAAGCACATTTCAGATCGCAAGTGATTGAATATGTATTTTTACTTACAAGGACTAAACAAGGTCTATACGCTCTTGGCCTATAATCTTGACCATAATAGAGCTCAATGCTACCTCCTCTTTTGTCCATCTCCCTCTGCAGCTCCTCTCCCTGTGTGTACATTGTTGATGAGCAAACACAACAATGTACAAAACACATTAACGATGCCCATCTCATCCCGCTCGCTCCCAGATCAGATTTGTCAATATTTATACGCCGTCTCTGCCTCAAAACAGTTAGACATTTAACGAAACAGGGACAGTGATACAGGAAGCCGCTTTAAGGATGTGTAAACAACACTTCATATCACATGTTTCTGCCTCATCTCTCCTGCAAATATAACTGTGGTAATTACTTGAAATGACCAGTTTGGTTCTTGAAACATGTGGCAGGTCACAGTGACACCACACGGTTCTTGAAACATGTGGCAGGTCACAGTGACACCACACTCTTAGAAATAAGGGTACGGTATTGTTCCCTGGGGTACAAAAATATCAAAATACACATAATGCACCATAATCTCACAGCGTACTGTTTGCTACCTTTTAGGTTACATCTGTGGATAAAGAGTATAATGGTACATTTTTGATCCTCGTATTTTGAGTATAGAGGTATAGTCACTCTCAGTCTCAAAAAAAAGGCAGAATGTTTAGATGCCTTTCTGTTTCCCAGGGTACAAACGTATTTTGTGTACCCTCAATACCCTTAATGTCCACCATAAGGTACAATGATATATTTTTGACACCTAAAAGGAACTAACGGCTTTGTCACTGGGGTGGTACCTAAAAAAGGCAAATTTGTACGTATAATTATTATCATCATCATATTTCCCAGCATGCTCTACTCCAGGTAGATTTAAAAAACTTTTTAATATCTGTGTTTTTGAATGATTGATTAATCAAATGCAACACAAAGATAAATATCATATTTTTCTGAATACATCCAATCAGTTAGATTTTTTTCAGACATTACTGAAATGGTTATTCCAGTTAAAATGGATTAGGTAGTCTCTAGTGATGGGCATTCCAGGTCTTTCCGATGTGCCGCATCATTTGACTCCGTTCACGTAAAACAGCAAAAACGGCTCTTCATTCAAAATGCTTGAAAATCAACCTATAACCATGAAAAGTTTGCACATCTGTAATGTAAAGCCACAAGTAGGCTACCATGTCAGATTATTACATTCACGTAAACATTTTTACCTGGCCATCTAAAAATTGCTTAGAACAAAATGACGTGCTCTCCCCACTGTATATTGTTTCTTCCGTGAAAATGTTGTAACTTATTTGCAGATAAACATTGTTTGAAGCTCAAAAAGCAGTTGTAGAAGTGTGCAATTCAGGGAGCCAAATGAATGGCTCGAGAATGACCCATCACTCGGAGTCTCCTCACAATGTTTCTACTTATTATTGTCACTACAATGTTGTTGATCCATCCTGAGTTTTCTCCCATCACAACCATTGAACTCTGTAGCTGTTTTAAAATCACCAATGGCCTCATGTGACATACCTAAGCAGTTTCCTTCCTGTCCTGCAGCTCAGTTCAGAAGGACGACTGCATGTTTGATGTGTCTGGGTGGTTTTTGTTAAGCCTATGGGTTCCCCTACAGGAACTACACCCCCCCGTTCAGCTGAAACGGTTGTGCAGGGATTGCAAAAATATTCTTAGAAATATTTAACCTCCACACATTAACAAGTCCAATACCTCAAATTAAAGATAAACACCTTGTTAATCTACCCAGCATGTCAGATTTTTAAAACGTTTTATGGCGAAAACACAGCATATATTTATGTTAGACCACCACCAAAACAAAGAGAAAACGTAGCCATTTTGTACAACAAAAGATTAAATGACAAAAGCAGGATTTTTTGAAAAATCATTCACTAACCATGTTTAGAAAATTCTTCAAAATGTCCGGAGGAATTATAGAAAGCTACGCCAGATAACAGCAACACTCATCATAAACTTTGACTAAAGATACATGTTCTACATATAATTAAAAAGATACACTGGTTCTTAATGCAACCGCTGTGTCACATTTTATTTTAACGTTACGGAAAAAGCCTAACATTGCAATAATCTGAAACGGCGCTCAGACGTAACAATATTTTTCCGCTATGTTGGAGTCAACAGAAATACAAAATTACAACATAAATATTCCCTTACCTTTGATGATCTTCGATCAGAATGTAGTGCAAGGAGTCCTAGTTCAACAATAAATCGTTTTGTTTCATAATGTTCAATCCTAGTGTCCATGTAGCAGCATCTGCTACCACTTTCAGCTCAAATGCCCAAAAAATGACTTCTGGTCCAGGATAATTTTGCATCAAAACTTCCAAATTACATATTACAGGTCGACCGAAACTGGTCAAACTAAGTGCAGTATCAATCTTCAGGATGTTATAATCATACAAATCGAACAGCATTCCAACCGGGACATCCTAGTTCATCTGGGGCTGATTGGAACAGACGAAGCACTCCAACGCATACGCGCCTTCAAGCACATGAATCTTTTGCGACACTCTAGCACTTTCCTTCCCATTAGGTCAAAGTTCACAGCAAATGCTCCATTACACTTTCTACTCAATGGGGACATCTAGTGGAAGACATAGGAAGTGTTTCCAGATCCATAACTTGTTGGGAAGGGAGGGGGAGATGACGTCAAAGTTGCCCCAACTTTCAGGATTTCAAAACTAGTTTGCAAGATTGCCTGCCCTGTGAGTTCTGTTATACTCACAGACATAATTCAAACAGTTTTAGAAACTTCAGAGTGTTTTCTATCCAATATGAATTATAATATGCATATATTAGCAATTTAGGACAGATTTTGATGCAGTTCACAATGGGCACGCAATTCATCCAAAGGGGAAATACTGCCCTCTATCCTTAACAAGTTTTAATATATCCTCCACAGCATAGTTATCAAGCCCTGTCTAAGCTGGGGAGAAGGTCATACCAAGGATCATTTTGCTATTTGAGTTTGAATTTTAACACCCCTTGCAGTATCAAAAAAATATATTTTAGAAAAGTATTTATGAAAAATTGTATTTGTCCTTGCTGCTATTAGCCCATACAAACTCATTGAATAAAATATTCACCAATTGAAACAACAGAGGGGGGGACTAAAATTGTCTATCTATTTCTGAGCTGAATGAGAAACATCACAAAACAATTGTAATAAAAAATGACATGTATTTAACCCTTTATTTTTGACTCTAAACAGTCTCCATATACTGTACTGTATACTGTAATTCCATAAATGTTTTCTACTGCTCCTGGGGACCTTCAGACGAGGCTTGTGAGGCCTGTGATATATACGTGTGTGTGAGAGTCTCACCTTTGCACTGAGGGGTCATATTAGTGTGTAGCCCAAACTGTTCGGATGCTACTGGCAGATTGGCTGTACCGACTTCAGACGAGTCCCAAGACACTTGTGGGGGCCGCAGAATGGAGAACACCATTTTCGTGAGAGTCTCATCTTCGAATAGAGTGGTGTCAGGGAAAAATTACAAACTTACCTGATTTGATTGATATTAATGGTAAACATTTATATATTTAACTAAGTGTAAGGCTGGGTTTTTATGGTGTCAACTCTAGCTTCCTGCAGATAGTCTGTGCATTGAGGAAATGGGTTTTACTAGAGGGCTATAAAACTTTACAGCCACATTCCATTCTGTGATCAGTGGTGCACTGGGGAGATGTATTCCATGGACAGGATGTGAGGTGGTTGTAACTGGGATAGAGATGGACTGGAACGAAGGGTCCTAGACATCCTGGCATCAGGGAAATTAAGCCAGGATTGGGGGTTAGAACAACACCATGTACTGTTAACGACAGGAAGAACCCAAAGTGGCTTATGATGCTTTTTGTTCTGCCTGATTGGGGTGGAACTAAACACTCTTAGTGTCCTATATAGATGTCTGTTTTCCATTGTTAGGAAAGATCTCGGCTAGAGTGTGAGGTCGACGGTTTCATTATTAAAATAATTAATCGATGATGAATAAAGATGATTGTTTGAATAATTGTCCAGGTGTCTCTCAGTACTTAAATTTCCACCACAGTGGTCATAATTAGTTACAAACCGTTCGAGACGCTACAGACAATTTTGTGAGAAAAACAATTTACAGGATGTCACATGGTCTGTCAAACACCACTCTAGCTCTGTCACCTTTCACTGCAGATGCGAAAGTGTTACATAGGTGGATGTGGTGGATTGAGCTGCATCCAATTATTCCAAACAGATATCTCTAGCTTAAACTGATGGATTTGTATGGAGATTGTTTTATTATGCTAATTCGATTTCCACAGGGGGAACGGACATCAACCTTAGGGGGTTAAAGATATTTTGTAGGATTTGTTATTGTTACCCATCTATCATTCACTGCCCTTCTTTATGATGTTTTCAAAAAGCTCCCTGGTCTTTAGTAAAAGTGAAAGCCACCCAGTAAAATCCTACTTAATTAAAAGTATAGTTTGGTTTTAAATAGACTTAAGTGTCAAAAGTAATTGTAATTGCTAAAATATACTTAAGTATCATAAGTTAAATTCTTTGTATTAAGCAAACCAGACTGAATCCTTATTCTTGCTTTTTTAAATTGACGGATAGCCAACGGCACACTCCTACACTCAGGCATCATTTACAAACGAAGCATGTGTGTTCAGTGAGTCTGCCAGATCAGGGGCTGTAGTGATGACCAGGTATGTTCTCTTGATGTGTGTGAATTTGACAATTTTTCTGTCCTGCTAAGCATTCAAAATGTTACAAGTACTTTTGGGTGTCAGGGAAAATGTATGGAGTAAAAAGTACATCATTTTCCTTAGGAATGTAGTGAAGTAAAAGTGAAAGTTGTCAAAAATAATAAAATAAAGTACAGATACCTCCAAAAACTAGTATTATTAGTATTATTTGCAGGTATTTTTTACTTAAGTATTTTACACCACTGAGGGGTAGTCATTCAAAAATCATGTCACCCCATATTATTTCACACAGAGTGAGTCCATATAACTTTTTATGTCATTTGTTGAACTAATTTAGGCTTGCCTTAAAACCTGTTAGGGATAGGGGCAGCATTTTCACTTTTGGATAAATAGCGTGCACAATTTCAACTTCCTGCTACTCATGCCAGGAATATATTATATACATATGATTAGTAGGTGTGGATAGAAAACACTCTGAAGTTTCTAAAACTGTTCAATCATGTCTGTGACTATAACAGAACGTATGTAGCAAGCAAAACCCCGAGGAATAACTGTTCAGATAGTTTTTTTTTTTTTTGCCTCTGACCGTTCCCTCAGATGTCTTTGCCAAGGGATATTTGATAGCGACCATTTACAGTTCCTACGACTTCCACTGGATGTCACCAGTCTTTGGAATTTGGTTGAAGTTAAACATTTGTGCAACAAAGAAGAAGCACATCCTGGAACAACGTTACACTGTTGAGAGTTAAGCAAGACGAAAAAAGGAGCATGGTTTGTTTACTTGCTGTATTGAATACAGACTGCCCCGTCTACAATTTGATCGATTATTAACGTTTAAAAATACCTAAAGTTGTATGACAAAAGTAGTTTGAAATATTTTGGCAAAGTTTATAGGCAACTTTTGTAATATTTTGTAGTGATGTTGTATTTTGGCAAGCTGCTTTTTCCGGATCAAACCTGCTTTATAAATGGACATTTTGGGTATACATGGACAGAATTAATCGAGAAAAAAGGACCAATTGTTTATGGGACATATTGGAGTGCCAACAAAGAAGCTCATCAAAAGGTAATGCATGTTTTATATGTCATTTCAGCGTTTTGTGTAGCGCCTGATACGCTATTTATTTTGTTTACTACTGGTTCAGATGGGTGCCTGCTATCAGATAATAGCTTCTTATGCTTTCGCCGAAAAGCATTTTTAAAATCTGACATGTGGGCTGGATTCACAACGAGTGTAGCTTTAATTGAGTAGCTTTAATTGAGTATGTGTGATTTAATGAAAGTTTGAATTTTATAGAATTTTATTTGAATCTGGCGCTCTGCATTTCCCCAGGCAATTGGCCAGTTGGCCAACTTTAGCGACTCCATATACTCAAGAGAAGGGAGTGAGAACTTATAAAGGTGAAATAAAAAGTACACGTATGCAATGATTATATTTTAGTTATAAAATGTTATTAATTTGTAAAAATGTGTAGAATATTATTTTCACTTTGACATATTGGAGTATTTTCTGTAGATGAATGACATAAAATTATAATGAAATCTATTTCAATCCCACTTTCTAAAGCAACAAATTTGAAAAAAAGTTCAAGGAGATGTAGACTTTCTATAGGCACAATATACAGGGGTCATCAGATCCGGACGACATGAGAACAGTATTAGCAGAGGTCCTTTTCTGAACATCATGGCCTTGAGCTGTACCTTAACATGACGACAGAGACTCTGCAGCCCTAATAGTGTCTGGAAATGCATTCCACAGCCTCGGAGCAACGCAACTGAAAGCCCTGAAAGCCCTAGTTTTTAGTCTGCAACGGGGCTGCTTAAGGGAGACCTAGAAGAGTGAAGGGTGTGTGTGGGGCAGGGGGGATTGCAAGCAACATCTGCAACACGGGGCCACTAACAATGTGACATCACATACAGGTACATTTCTCTCCTGCTGATGGATTCAAATGGGGGTGGGGGTAGTGTTAAGAGGTTTAAGATATGTTGGAGAGGGCATCAGTGAGACATACTGAGGAAACGCTTTAATTAATGGACTTAGAAGATCGTAAGTATACACGCACGCACACGCACACAAACACACACACACACACACACACACACACACACACACACACACAAAAACTTGATTCAGGATTTATGGAATACTGACTCGTAAGTTTCCATTCAGTCAGTGCTTTAGCCTATTTTTGCTGCAAGACACACTGGGCCTACATTGCACCATGGTGAGCATTCTTCTCTTTTATTGCCATGCTGTATTCCATCCATACATTTCACATCTTCAAAATGCCAGAAAAGTCCATTATTTTTCACCAGGCAACCTCTCTTTTCACTTTTTCCTTGTGTATGAAAACTCAGGAGGGATTTGTTATGTCCTTATGGGACCGAGGTGCGACTAGAAGTCGCCTAACACCTGAAAGTAAATGCTTAATAGCACCACGCCGGAAGAAAAGGTGACTTTCAGAAACGGTCCAGGGGTCGAGGGGTTAAACGGGGCTAATTTACTTTAGCGTGACGGGCCTGTCAAAGTAATAGAAAAGAGTGAAATATAGATGTGTTATGGCGAAAATGTAATAATACGACTGCTTTATACATAAGCTCTGTCAATTTTGGTTTATCAAGGGCAAAAAGGACTCTGTGGAGCAACGAATGTGAGAGAGCAGTATGACTAGCCATAGAGGGGGTTCAATAAGTTGTGTTTTATAAAAGTTTGAGCAGACTTTCCATGGCTCTCATTTCTACCAGCGCTGACATGGTGTATCTCCAGCCTGATGCCAGTAATGACTCCACCCCCCCCCACACAATATTTAAATAGGCTGTTACATTGAACCATTTAGATATTTTTTTGTGCTCTCCAATACGGTGTTCAACTTCTGATGATCCATTCTTCCTTCTGGGAATCTGATTTTCGAAAAGTAATTCAAAACATGTTTGAGGGAAATGCACGCTATCTCCTCCCTGTCTCTATGGGTAATGAATGAGAAATTGATTGTTGTGGGCTATATGTCGTTGAAGAGGATGCTGTATTGGATGGGGATGACAGAAACAGACAGCTCTATTAAAAAGAGAACCAGGGTTTGGAGATGCCTATCACAGCCTAAGTGGAACCTGAACCCTTTTCCAGGAGACCTAAAGAAATCAGACATCAAGAAGACAAGAAAGAAAAAACGGTTTTGTGTGTGTGTATCGGTGTCGGTGTGTCTCTGTTTTATGTCTGCGCCTTTGAATGGGAGTGCATGTGTGCGTGATTGCCTGTGTGTGTGCGTGTTTCTCAGATGGGGATAATTTATTTTTTATTTTTTTATTTCACCTTTATTTAACCAGGTAGGCAAGTTGAGAACAAGTTCTCATATACAATTGCAACCTGGCCAAGATAAAGCAAAGCAGTTCGACACATACAACAACACAGAGTTACACATGGAGTAAAACAAACATACAGTCAATAATACAGTAGAAAAATAAGTCTATATACAATGTGAGAAAATGAGGTGAGATAAGGGAGGTAAAGGCAACAAAAAAAAAAGGCCATGGTGGCGAAGTAAATAAAATATAGCAAGTAAAACACTGGAATGGTAGATTTGCAGCAGAAGAATGTGCAAAGTAGAGATAGAAATAATTAATTGGGTGCAAAGGAGCAAAATGAATAAATACAGTAGGGGAGAGGTAGTTGTTTGGGCTAAATTATAGATGGGCTTATGTACAGCTGCAGTAATTTGTGAGCTTCTCTGACAGCTAGTGCTTAAGGCTAGTGAGGGAGATAAGTGTTTCCAGTTTCAGAGATTTTTATAGTTCGTTCCAGTCATTGGCAGCAGAGAACTGGAAGGAGAGGCGGCCCAAGGAAGAATTGGTTTTGGGGGTGACCAGAGATATACCTGCTGGAGCGCGTGCTACAGGTGGGTGCTGCTATGGTGACCAGCGAGCTGGAGATAAGGGGGCACTTTACCGAGCAGGGTCTTGTAGATGACCTGGAGCCAGTGGGTTTGGCGACGAGTATGAAGCGAGGGTCAGCCAATGAGAGCGAATAACACCGAAGGTGTCTCCTTCCCATTTGGGTGGAGCTCGGCGGTCGTCATCGCCGGTCTACGAGCTAATACCGATCCCTTTTCCCCTTTAGTTTTGTTTGGTCTAATTGGTTTCACCTGTTCCTTGTTTGGGGTTTTGGGTTGGGGTTATTTAAGTTCAGTAAGCCCGCCTGTGTTCGTGCGGGCTTGTTTGCTGTTTTTGGTCCAGGAGTGTTCCAGTCTTTTGGATTTTCCGCTGTACAGCGCATGTACCAGTGTAGTACATGTGTTTACGCCTGTGTTCGGGGTCACCCTCTTTGTCCGCTGTGATTGTACGGAATAAAGTGTTTTTTCCAAATCCTCTGCTCTCTGAACCTGACTCCACACCCATCACTCTTCAAAGCTTGACACCTTTGCAAAAGTGGTCCCAGAAAAATGCGTACTACGTCACAAATATGCAGCTATGTGCACCACTGGGGCAGCAGGTAGGCTAGGGGTTAGAGGGTTGGGACAAAAACAGGAAGGTTGCTAGATCGAATCCCGAGCTGACAAGGTAAAAATCTATTGTTCTGCCCCTGAACAAGGCAGTTAACCCACTGTTCCTAGGCTGTAATTGTAAATAGGAATTTGTTCTTAAAACCTGTTAGGGGCCAGTATTTTCATATTTTTCCCCGTTTTAAACGGGATATTTTGTCAGAAAAAGATGCTAGAATATGCATATAATTGACAGCTTTTGATAGAAAACACTCTAACGTTTCCAAAACTGTAAAGATATTGTCTGTGAGTATAACAGAACTGAGAAAAATCCAATCCGGAAGTGCCCCAGGTTTTGAAAGCGCTGCGTTCCAAAATGACTCCCTATTTGGTTGTGAATGTACCATCAATGAGCTTCCGCTTTCTACGTATTCCCCAAGGTGTCTACAGCATTGTGACATAGTTTTACACATTTCTGTTGAAGAATAGCCGTAGGCGGCCACATTGCGTAAGTGGTCACATGGTGGCTCCGAGAGAGATTCTCGCGTAAAATACAGAGGTAGCCATTACTCCAATCGGTCCTAGACAAAAACGAATTTTCCCGAAGGATATATTATCAAATAGATATTAGAAAAACACCTTGAGGATGGATTCTAAACAACGTTTGCCATGTTTCTGTCGATATTATGGAGCTAATTTGGAATATTTTTCGGCGTTGTGGTGACCGCAATTTCCGGGCGATTTCTCAGCCAAACGTGAAGAACAAAGGAAGCTGTTTCGCCTACAAAAATAATGTTTTGGGAAAAAAATGAACTTTGGCTATCTACCTGGGAGTCTCGTGAGTGAAAACATCCGAAGTTCATCAAAGGTAAACGATTTAATTTGATTGCTTTTCTGATTTCCGTGACAAGGTTACCTGCTGCTAGCAAGGCATAATGCTATGCTAGGCTATGATAAACTTACACAAATGCTTGTCTAGCGTTGACTGTAAAGCATATT
This sequence comes from Oncorhynchus masou masou, assembly GCF_036934945.1. NCBI lineage: Eukaryota > Metazoa > Chordata > Actinopteri > Salmoniformes > Salmonidae > Oncorhynchus > Oncorhynchus masou. Next base: position 11,732 of record NW_027011371.1, on the reverse strand, counting down.
TTGAAAATCTGAGATGACAGTGTGATTAACAAAAGGCTAAGTTGTGTCTCAATATATTTCATTTGTGATTTTCATGAATAGGAATATTTTCTAGGGATATTTATGTCCGCTGCGTTATGCTAATTAGTTTCAGGTGATGATTACGCTCCCGCATGCGGGTTTGGGAGTCACTAGAGGTTAACTGACAAGCTGTAACGACGTTCTTCGTTTGTCGAAAGAGAGTCGGACCGAAATGCAGCGTGTTGGTTACTCATGTTACTCATGTTTTTTAATGGAACAAACGCGGTACATGAAATAACTGATACAAATACAAAAACCAACAAACGGAACGTGAAACCTAATTACAGCCGATCTGGTGAAACTACACAGAGACAGGAACAATCACCCACGAAATACAAAGTGAAACCCAGGCTACCTAAATACGAGAATCACCTGACTCTGATTGAGAACCGCCTCAGGCAGCCAAACCTATGCAACACCCCTACTCAGCCGCAATCCCAATAACTAAAAAACCCCACTATGATATACAACAACATAAACCCATGTCACACCCTGGCCTGACCAACTAATTAACAAAAACACAAAATACTAACACCAAGGCGTGACAGAACCCACCCCCCCCCCTAAGGTGCGGACTCCCGGACGCACCTCAAAACCATAGGGAGGGTCCGGGTGGGCATCTGTCCATGGTGGCGGTTCCGGCTCGGGACGTGGACCCCACTCCATAAATGTCATAGTTCCTCCCCTTCGCGTCCTGGGATGATCCACCCTCGCCGCCGACCATGGCCTAATAGTCCTCACCCAGAACCCCACTGAACTGAGGAGCAGCTCGTGGCTGAGGGGCAGCTCGGGACTGAGGCAGCTCGGGACTGAGGGGCAGCTCGGGACTGGGGGAAGCTCGGGACTGAGGGGAAGCTCGGGACTGAGGGGCAGCTCGGGACTGAGGGGCAGCTCGGGACTGAGGGGCAGCTCGGGACTGAGGGGCAGCCCAGTACTGAGAGAAAGCCCAGCACTGAGAGGAAGCCCAGTACTGAGAGGAAGCTCAGTACTGAGATGAAGCCCAGCCAGGCAGTTGAATCCGGCAGATCCTGGCTGACTGGCGGATCTGGAAGAGTCTGGTTGACTAGCAGATCTGGAAGAGTCTGGTTGACTGGCAGATCTGGAAGAGTCTGGCTGACTGGCAGATCTGGAAGAGTCTGGCTGACTAGCAGATCTGGAAGTGTCTGGCTGACTGGCAGATCTGGAAGAGTCTGGCAGACTGGCAGATCTGGAAGAGTCTGGCAGACTGGCAGATCTGGAAGAGTCTGGCTGACTGGCAGATCTGGAAGAGTCTGGCTGACTGGCAGATCTGGAAGAGTCTGGCTGACTGGCGGATCTGGAAGAGGCTGGCTGACTTGCGGATCTGGAAGAGTCTGGTTGACTGGCAGATCTGGAAGAGTCTGGCTGACTGGCGGATCCTGGCAGACTGACAGCCCTGGCTGCTTCATGCTGACTGACGGCTCTGGATGCTCCATGCTGACTGGCGGCTCTGGCTGCTCCATGCAGATTGACAGCTCTGGCGGCTTCTTGCAGAATGACAGCTCTGACTGTTCCATGCAGACTAACAGCTTTGGCAGCTCCTTGCCGACTGGCAGCTCCTTGCAGACTGGCAGCTCCTTGCAGACTGGCAGCTCTTTGCAGACTGGCAGCTCCTTGCAGACTGGCAGCTCCTTGCAGACTGGCAGCTCCATGCAGACTGGCAGCTCCATGCAGACTGGCAGCTCCATGCAGACTGGCAGCTCTGGCTGCTCCAAGCAGACTGACAGCTCTGGCTGCTCCATGCAGACTGGCAGCTCTAGCTGCTCCATGCAGACTGGCAGCTCTAGCTGCTCCATGCAGACTGGCAGCTCAGGCTGCTCCGAACAGGCAGGAGGCTCCGGCAGCGCTGGAGAGGAAAAAGGCTCTGATAGCGCTGAACAGGCGGGAGACTCCGACAGCACAGGAGAGAAGAAAGGCTCCGACAGCGCAGGAGAGGCGAGGCGCACTGTAGGCCTGATTCGTGGTCCTGGCACTGGTGGTATTGGGCCGAAGACACGCACAGGAAGCCTGGTGCGGGGAGCTGCTACCGGAGGGCTGGGGTGTGGAGGTGGTACTTGATAGACCGGACCGTGCAGGCGCACTGGAGCTCTTGAGCACCGAGCCTGCCCAACCTTACCCGGTTGAATACTCTCGGTCGCCCTGCCAGTGTGGCAAGGTGGAATAGCCCGCACTGGGCTATGTAGGCGAACCGGAGACACCGAGCGCAAGGCTGGTGCCATGTAAGCCGGCCCAAGGAGACGCACTGGGACCAGATGCGTAGAGCCGGCTTCATGGCATTTGGCTCGACGCTCAAACTAGCCCGGCCGATACGCGGAGCTGAAATATACCGCACCGGGCTATGCACCCGCACTGGGGACACCGTGCGCACCACTGCATAAAACGTGCCTACCCGGTCTCTCTAGCCCCCCGGTAAACACAGGGAGTTTGCGCAGGTCTCCTACCTGGCGTAGCCATACTCCCTGAAAGCCCCCCCCCAAGAAATTTTTGGGGCTGATTCCCGGGCTTCCATCCACGTCGCCGTGCTGCCTCCTCATACCAGCGCCTCTCCACTTTAGCCACCTCTAGTTCCTCCTTGGGGTGGCGATATTCACCAGGCTGAGCCCAGGGTCCTTTTCCGTCCAGTTCTTCCTCCCATGTCCAATTCTCCAAGTGGTGTAGCCTCTCCCACTGAAGCTGCTTCTGTTGCCTCTCGTGTGGCTCCTGCCTATTAACACGCTGCTCGGTCCGTGTGTGGTGGGTGATTCTGTAACGACGTTCTTCGCTTGTCGAAAGAGAGTCAGACCGAAATGCAGCGTGTTGGTTACTCATGTTTTTTAATGGAACAAACGCGGTACATGAAATAACTGATACAAATACCAAAAACAACAAAACGGAACGTGAAACCTAATTACAGCCTATCTGGTGAAACTACACAGAGACAGGAACAATCACCCACGAAATACAAAGTGAAACCCAGGCTGTTTAAATACGGTTCCCAATCAGAGACAACGAGAATCACCTGACTCTGATTGAGAACCGCCTCAGGCAGCCAAACCTATGCAACACCCCTACTCAGCCGCAATCCCAATAACTAAAAAACCCCACTATGAAATACAACAACATAAACCCATGTCACACCCTGGCCTGACCAACTAATTAACGAAAACACAAAATACTAAGACCAAGGCGTGACACAAGCCTAGTTAAATAAAGGTTCAATAAAATCAGTACTCTCGCTCTCAATCTACTGTGTGTCTCTTGCTAGCTGTCACTCAAATGGCGAGAGGTTGAAGCTTTTTGGCTGAAACTCAAATTGCTAGTGAGCTGGCCAACATGGGGGTAAATGTAAGGAAAATAGCACCGCACAACTTCTAGAAAACAGTCGCTTCAAACTACGGGAGGTAAGACAGTAATTCTGATCATTCAATTGTTATGAACTACACATTGACACATCCAGCCCAAAGCAGGATTAAAAGGTTCTAACTAATCACCAAAGTACCAGAGCATGTCTTTTAAGTTCATCCAAAGTTGTTTTGGACTATATTTGTAGCGTAACTACATAAGAAAATATTCATAACGCATACATAACACATTCATAGGCTGACATTATCAGCTGTGCATTAAAAAGTGGTCATAAAACTTTGACTAAAGACATGAGGTGGGAAGGAAGACAATCACCTTTGATACAACCGTTGGTACGTCTGCAGTTTCTATTCTAATGATCCCTCCAAGACCAAAGAAGCTCTACAACTAAGAAGGACATTGTGACCTCTGGTGGACTACCAGAGCCTTTAATCGAGCCACTACCCATTGACGGATCAGTTGGTTTCAACAGAGAGATGAGACATCTAAGCGTAAATATATATTGCATTTCAAATCCAAATGAGTGGTGGTTAGGGTGCTAAGTATTCTGGTTACTGTGAGCATAGTTTCAAAAAGTATGTACTATAAATTGACTCCCTTTGTCTCTCCCTCGCTTTATCTTTCCTCACCCCTTTCTATTGTGTAACAAGTTGTCATATCATTTCAGTCCAAAAGGGACATTTATCTCATGTAAGTCTGTATGGGTTTTCTATGTTATTATTTAGTTAGTCAATAAATAAATGATTAAATCAATTTGTGTAGTACTGAATATTCAAAAGGATTAGGGTACTTGCAGATATCAAGGATTATGCGACATTCAGAATGAGACTGATGAGGTGATAATGACTAATAAGTGACTGTTATTGATGTAAGAGATATCTATACGTCTTTAGAGTTTAAGTCAGGAAATAGTAACTCGTTTAACAACTTCTCCCGTGGTGAACCAAATTCCTAATGAGATAATTGTCACATGATTAATTTAATCGAGTAACAATTAAACATAATTAGTTTGATTCGATAAATAACAGTTTAGTCAGTTCACAACAGTTGTGAATGCATTATTAACGTATTGACGCTACCCATCCCTGTCGCGGGATAATTTTCCTCAGCAACCGCTGAATAGCACAGTCAAATAATATTACTAAAAAATATTCATATTCATGAAATCACAAGTGCAATATTGCAAAACACAGCTTAGCCTTTTGTTAATCCACCTGTCGTCTCAGATTTTGAAATTATGCTTTACAGCGAAAGCAATCCAAGCATTTGTGTAAGTTTATCGATAGCCTAGCATAGCATTATGTACACTTAGCATCAGGAAGCTTGGTCACGAAAATCAGAAAAGCAATCAAATTAACCGTTTACCTTTGATGATCTTCAGATGTTTTCACTCACGAGACTCGCAGTTACACAACAAATGTTCCTTTTGTTCCATAAAGATTATTTTTATTCCCAACATACCGACGTTTGATTGTCGTGTTATGTTCAGAAATCCACAGGAAAGAGCGGTCATGACAACGCAGATGTCACGCCTTGGTCTTAGTATTTTGTGTTTTAGTTTATTAGTTAGTCAGACCAGGGTGTGACATGGGTTATTGTATTGTATTTTCGTATTGGGGTTTGTAGTGTCTGGGATTGTAGCTGATTATGGGTGTGTGTGTGTTAAATAGGTTGGCTGCCTGAGGCGGTTCTCAATCAGAGTCAGGTGATTCTCGTTGTCGCTGATTGGGAACCGTATTTAGGTAGCCTGGTTTTCGCTTTGTATTTCGTGGGTGATTGTTCCTGTCTCTGTGTAGTGTGCACCAGTCAGGCTGTATAGGTTTCACGTTCTGTTTGTTGTTTTTGTATTTATTAAGTTATTTCATGTATAGTTCGTTTGTTTGTTTTCACATTAAACATGAGTAACTTACACGCTGCATTTCGGTCCGACTCTCCTTCAACAAAAGAAGAACGCCGTTACAGCAGATGGAAATCCCAGATAGTCTTCATAAAGTCCACAGAAACATGTCAAACATTTTTTATAATCATTCCTCAGGTAGTTTTTAAAATATATATTCGATAATATATCAACAGAGTGTGTAGGTTTTTCAATAACAGCAGGAGGAACAATCTCTTACTGTGTAGCGCAAAAATTCACTCTGAGAGCCCCCACCTATCCACTTACGCAATGTGATCTTTCACGCTCATTTTTCAAAATAAAAGCCTGAAACTATGTCTATAAAGACTGTTGACACCTTAGGGAAGCCAGAAAAAATCTGGTTGATATCCCTTTAAATGGAGGATAGGCATGCAAAGGAAGAGAAGGGTTTCAAAATAAGAGGCACTTTCTGATTGGATTTTCCTCAAGGTTTCGCCCGCAATATCAGTTATGTTATACTCACAGACAATATTTTGACAGTTTTGGAAACATTAGAGTGTTTTTTATCCTAATCTGTCATGAGTTTGAAGCGAGGGCCAGCCAACAAGAGCGGTCAGGTCGCAGTGGTGGGTAGTATATGGGGCTTTGGTGACAAAACGGATGGCACTGTGATAGACTACATCCAAAAACACAACTGTTCTGCCTGCGGTTATGGAATCCTGACCTGTTCACCAGACGTGCTACCTGTCCCAGACCTATTATTTGACCATGCTGGTAATTTATGCACATTTGAACATCTTGGCCATGTTCTGTTATAATCTCCACCCGGCACAGCCAGAAGAGGACTGGCCACCCCTCATAGCCTGGTTCCTCTCTAGGTTTCTTCATAGGTTTTGGCCTTTCTAGGGAGTTTTTCCTAGCCAATGTGCTTCAACACCTACATTGCTTGCTGTTTGGGGTTTTAGGTTGGGTTTCTGTACAGCACTTTGAGATATCAGCTGATGTACGAAGGGCTATATAAATAAATTTGATTTAAATTATGTTTTTGATTAATCACCCTGAAAGATGTGATACCTCCAACACATTGGTGCACCTGCCTTCCGGGTTAAGTGAAAGGTGTGTCAATATCAGTGCGGCTTGGCAGGGTCGTGTTTCAGAGGATGCATGGCTCTCTACCTTCTACTTTCCACTCAGTATGGGAGTTGCAGCGATGAGTCAAGACTGTAACTACCAATTGGGGTAAAAAATAATAATAAAAAATACTTCAGCCCATGTTAGCTTCAAGTATATGTAAGCGATAGGTGAGCATGTTCGTTTGAAGGCCAAATCACATGTAACCCCCTGGAGTGGATTGAAGTACCGATGTGTATAATGATGTGACTATCATTAAGTGAAGACTGTTATATTATAAAATAAATTCTCTATGTGTAATTATTACGTGAAAAACCTTTTCACACATACCAACAAACAGGTGTAATGATTCTATAGTGGTCCCTGTTGAGTACAATCAAACCGGTGTGATTAGAACGCTTGATACGCTTGAATGCTTATTTAGAACGTCCATTTTCGATTGACGCAACAATCAGCATTTGAGCTGGCAACACTTTTTTCACAGAAACATTTTGCACAAACACCGTCCTTACAAAGTTATGTCCAGAATGTGACCAGTTTATTTGTGGATGGAATGTTCAGACATTGTCACGTTCGTCCTCCTCTTCATCTGAAGAGGAATGGCGAGAAGGATCGGAGGACCAAAATACGGCGTGATAGGTGTTCATGTTGAATGTTTTAATAAAGATAGAACTGAACACAGAAACACTATACAAAAAACATTAAACAAAATAACAACCGTGAAGCTAATGCGAGCTGCGCTGAAACAAGCCATCAACATAGACAATCACCCACAAACAAACAGTGCAACCCAGGCTACCTAAGTATGATTCTCAATCAGAGACAACTAATGACACCTACCTCTGATTGAGAACCATACTCGGCCAAAACATAGAAATCCCAAATCATAGAAAATCAAACATAGACTGCCCACACCAACTCACGCCCTGACCATACTAAATAAATACAAAACAAAGGAAATAAAGGTCAGAACGTGACAGACATTCACAGAAGTAGCTTCAGCATAACACAACCATAAAAACCGGAAATTGTAGGCTACATTCATCCTAGCGCTAACTGAGGGAAAGATTGATGAACACAAGTGGTCATATGTTTATAACTCTCGGCTGACAGAAACTACAATACGAATTAGCTAATAGCAATAACTATTTATAATTAATCACATCACCATTGCTCGAAATAATTGAGGAAAACGTTTTCTAGAAATCGAAAGTAACCCGACGAGGGATAGTTTGTGTCACCAGATTGCATCAACCAAAGAGAAGAGGAGACAAGATGAGTTTGGTCTGTTTATAGTACTAATCTGACTAAGTAAGTGAAAGCATTGTATAATGTCAACAAACATGGCTCCATGCGTAGCTGCAAATAGCTTAGCTAATTAAAATCAGTACAACCTTCGGAAAGTATTTTACACATCATAGGTGTCCATTACAATATATGCAATAATCGGAATGCATTATTTGTCACCAATACTTGTGAATAAAACTGTAAATACATTATGCTACATACATACATACATACATACATACATACATACATACATACATACATACATACATACATACATACATACATACATACATACATACATACATACATACATACATACATACATACATACATACATACATACATACATACATACATACATACTGTATGTACCTACAGTAGAAACAACAATACAATATACAGAAAATAAGGAACTTACTTACTAAGAATGCACACATGTCCAAAGTTGTTATTTGTAAGGAAAACAACAAGGCGAGCGCCAGCAAGAAAATGTTCAAATTCTTGCAAGACTGTGCAAATATATGCATACATGATCTGCACAAACATGAGTGAAGTGCGGTGGGCTCTCCTTGAAGAGAGAAGTTTATCTGACTCAGAAACCCTCAAAAATAAATTGTCCACAACGCTGAATGTGAATTAATGAGGAGGCGGAATACACCTCAATTCAAACTATTAGAAAATACAACTTGTTACAAAATAATTTAAAATTGACAAGTTGAAACATAGTGTCACGCCTTGGTCTTAGTATTGTGTGTTTTAGTTTATTAGTTAGTCAGACCAGGGTGTGACATGGGGTTATTTTGTATTGTATTTTCATATTGGGGTTTTGTAGTAGTTGGGATTGTAGCTGGTTAGGGGTGTGTGTGTTTGTTAATTAGGTTGGCTGCCTGAGGCGGTTCTCAATCAGAGTCAGGTGCATCTCGTTGTCGCTGATTGGGAACCGTATTTAGGTAGCCTGTTTTTCGCTTTGCATTTCGTGGGTGATTGTTCCTGTCTCTGTGTTAGTTTCACCAGTCAGGCTGTATTAGGTTTCGTTCTGTTTGTTGTTTCTTTTGTATTTATTAGTTATTCGTGTTAGTCCGTTCATTTTGTCTTCACTCAATAAACATGAGTAACTTACACGCTGCATTTCGGTCCGACTCTCCTTCAACTAAACAAGAACGCCGTTACAGAATCACCCACCATTCTCGGACCGAGCAGCGTGTCAACAGGCAGGAACAGCGTATTCAGGAGCAGCGTGTTAACAGGCAGCGACAGCTGGAGCAGCAAAGGGAGAAGGAATTATTCGGTGAATGGACATGGGAAGACGAACTGGACGGAGAAGGACCATGGGCTCAGCCAGGTGAATATCGCCGCCCCAAGGAGGAATTAGAAGCGGCTAAAGCGGAGAGGCGCAAATATGAGGAGGCAGCACAGCGACTTGGATGGAAGCCCGAAAAGCAGCCCCCAAATTTTTTTTGGGGGGGGCTATCAGGGAGTATGGCTGCGTCAGGTAGGAGACCTGCGCAATCTCCCTGTGCATACCGGAGGGCTAGAGAGACCGGACAGGCACCGTGTTATGCAGAGGTGCGCACGGTGTCCCCAGTGCGGGTGCATAGCCCGGTGCGGTATATTTCAGCTCCGCGTATCGGCCGGGCTAGACTGAGCGTCGAGCCAAATGCTATGAAGCCGGCTCTACGCATCCGTTCTCCAGTGCGTCTCCTTGGGCCGGTTTTCAGGGCACCAGCCTTGCGCTCTGTTTCTCCGGTTCGCCTACATAGCCCAGTGCGGGCTATTTCTCCTCACAGCACTGGCAGGGCAACCGAGAGTATTCAACCAGGTAAGGTTGGGCAGGCTCGGTGCTCAAGAGCTCCAGTGCACCTGCACGGTCCGGTCTATTCAGAACAACCTCCACACCCCAGCCCTCCAGTAGCAGCTCCCCGCACTAGGCTTCATGTGCGTGTCCTCGGCCAAATACCACCAGTGCCAGCACCACGCATCAGGCCTACAGTGCACCTCGCCTGTTCAGCGCAGCCAGCGCTTTCTCCCTCTCCTGCGCTGTCGGAGTCTCCCGTCTGTTCAGCGGTTCTAGAGCCTTCCTCCTCTACAGCGCTGCCGGAGCCTCCTGTCTGTATACAGCAGCCTGAGCTGCTAGTCTGCATGGAGTTGCCAGTCTGCATGGAGCTGCCAATCTGCAAGAAGCCGCCAGAGCTGTCAATCTGCATGAAACAGACTGAGCCGTCAGTCAGCATAAAGCAGCCAGATCTGCCAGTCAACCAGACTCTTCCAGATCTGCCAGTCAGCCAGACCATTCCAGTCAGCCAGACTCCTCCAGATCTGCCAGTCAACCAGACTCTTCCAGATCTGCTAGTCTGCATGGAGTTGCCAGTCTGCATGGAGCTGCCAATCTGCAGGAAGCCGCCAGAGCTGTCAATCTGCATGAAACAGCCTGAGCCGTCAGTCAGCATGAAGCAGCCAGATCTGCCAGTCAACCAGACTCTTCCAGATCTGCCAGTCAGCCAGACCATTCCAGTCAGCCAGACTCTTCCAGATCTGCCAGTCAACCAGACTCTTCCAGATCTGCCAATCGGCCAGACCATTCCAGTCAGCCAGACTCTTCCAGATCTGCCAGTCAACCAGACTCTTCCAGATCTGCCAGTCAACCAGACCCTTACAGATCTGCCAGTCAGCCAGACTCTTCCAGATCTGCCAGTCAACCAGACTCTTCCAGATCTGCCAGTCAACCAGACTCTTCCAGATCTGCTAGTCTGCATGGAGCTGCCAATCTGCAGGAAGCCGCCAGAGCTGTCAATCTGCATGGAGCAGCCTGAGCCGTCAGTCAGCATGAAGCAGCCAGATCTGCCAGTCAGCCAGACTCTTCCAGATCTGCCAGTCAGCCAGACCATTCCAGTCAGCCAGACTCTTCCAGATCTGCCAGTCAACCAGACTCTTCCAGATCTGCCAGTCAACCAGACTCTTCCAGATCTGCTAGTCAGCCAGGATCCGCCAGTAAACCAGGATCCGCCAGTCAGCCAGGATCCGCCAGTCATCCAGGATCCGCCAGTCAGCCAGGATCCGCCAGTCAGCCAGGATCCGCCAGTCAGCCAGGATCCGCCAGTCAGCCAGGATCCGCCAGTCAGCCAGGATCCGCCAGTCAACCAGGATCCGCCAGTCAGCCAGGATCCGCCAGTCAGCCTGGATCTGCCGGATTCAACTTCCTGGCTGGGCTTCATCTCAGTACTGGGCTTTTTCTCAGTGATGGGCTGCCTCTCAGTGCTGAGCTGCCCCTCAGTCCTGAGCTGCCCCTCAGTCCTGAGCTGCCACTCTGTCCCGAACTGCCCCTCTGTCCCGAGCTGTCCCTCAGTCCCAAGCTGCCTCAGCCCCGAGCTGCCCCTCAGTCACGAGCTGCTCTTCTATTATGTAGGGTTCTGGGTGAGGACTATTTGGCCATGGTCGGCGGTTAGGGTGGATTATCTATGGACGCGAAGGGGAGGAACATTGACATTTATGAAGTGGGGTCCACGTCCGGAGCCGGAACCGCCACCATGGACAGACGCCCACCCGGACCCTCCCTATGGTTTTGAGGTGCGTTCGGGAGTCCGCACCTTAGGGGGGGGGGGTTCTGTCACGCCTTGGTCTTAGTATTGTGTGTTTTAGTTTATTAGTTAGTCAGACCAGGGTGTGACATGGGGTTATTTTGTATTGTATTTTCATATTGGGGTTTTGTAGTAGTTGGGATTGTAGCTGGTTAGGGGTGTGTGTGTGTGTTAATTAGGTTGGCTGCCTGAGGCGGTTCTCAATCAGAGTCAGGTGCTTCTCGTTGTCGCTGATTGGGAACCGTATTTAGGTAGCCTGTTTTTCGCTTTGCATTTCGTGGGTGATTGTTCCTGTCTCTGTGTTAGTTTCACCAGTCAGGCTGTATTAGGTTTCGTTCTGTTTGTTGTTTCTTTTGTATTTATTAGTTATTCGTGTTAGTCCGTTCGTTTTGTCTTCACTCAATAAACATGAGTAACTTACACGCTGCATTTCGGTCCGACTCTCCTTCAACTAAACA
>NW_027011370.1:0-24472 GCF_036934945.1 Oncorhynchus masou masou | reverse complement strand
AAGAACGTAGTATAATGCAGGATGCACCGGCCAGGCAGATTCCGACAGGATAGGACAAGGTGGAAGCAAACGGGACGACAGCTTGCTTCTGGCATCAAAAAACACAAACAAGAATCAGACACTGAAAGTAGCAGGAACAGAGAGAAATAGAGACCTAATCAGAGGGGAAGAAGAGAGAACAGGTGGGGAAAGAGTGAATGAGCTAGTTAGGGGAAATGTAGAACAGCTGAAGAATGAGAGACAGAGAAGGTAACCTAAAAACCAGCAGAGAGAGACAGAGTGAAGAGAAAGGACAGGAACAGACATAACAAGACATGACAGTACCCCCCCACTCACCGAGCGCCTCCTGGCGCACTCGAGGAGGAAACCTGTCGGCAACGGAGGAAATCATCGATCAGCGAACGGTCCAGCACGTCCCGAGAGGGAACCCAACTCCTCTCCTCAGGACCGTACCCCTCCCAATCCACTAGGTACTGATGACCACGGCCCCGAGGGCCGCATGTCCAAAATCTTACGAACCCTGTAGATGGGTGCGCCCTCGACAAGGATGGGGGGGAGGGACGACGGGGGCGCGAAGAACGGGCTTAACACAGGAGACATGGAAGACCGGGTGAACGCGACGAAGATAGCGCGGGAGAAGAAGTCGCACTGCGACAGGATTAATGACCTGAGAAATACGGAACGGACCAATGAACCGCGGGGCCAACTTGCGAGAAGCTGTCTTAAGGGAAGGTTCTGAGTGGAGAGCCATACTCTCTGACCGCAACAATATCTAGGACTCTTGGTCCTACGCTTATTAGCGGCCCTCACAGTCTGCGCCCTATTACGGCAAAGTGCCGACCTGACCCCCTTCCAGGTGCGCTCGCAACGCTGGACAAAAGCCTGAGCGGAGGGGACGCAGGACTCGGCGAGCTGAGAAGAGAACAGCGGAGGCTGGTACCCGAGGCTACTCTGAAAAGGGGATAGACCGGTAGCAGACGAGGGAAGCGAGTTGTGGGCGTACTCTGCCCAGGGAGCTGTTCTGACCAAGACGCAGGGTTACGAAAAGAAAGACTGCGTAAAATGCGACCAACAGTCTGATTGGCCCGTTCGGCTTGACCGTTAGACTGGGGATGAAAGCCGGACGAGAGACTGACGGAAGCCCCAATCAAACGGCAAAACTCCCTCCAAAATTGGGACGTGAACTGCGGGCCTCTGTCGGAAACGACGTCAGAAGGAAGGCCATGAATACGGAAAACATTCTTGATAATGATCTGAGCCGTCTCCTTAGCAGAAGGGAGCTTATCGAGAGGAATGAAATGAGCCGCCTTAGAGAATCTATCGACAACCGTAAGAATAACTGTCTTCCCCGCTGATGAAGGCAGTCCGGTGATAAAATCTAAAGCGATGTGAGACCACGGTCGAGAGGGAATGGGAAGCGGTCTGAGACGGCCGGCAGGAGGAGAGTTCCCAGATTTAGTCTGCGCGCAGACCCGAACAAGCGGCGACAAATCGACGCGCGTCACGTTCCCGAGTGGGCCACCAGAAACGCTGGCGAATGGAAGCGAGCGTACCCCGAACGCCGGGGTGGCCGGCTAACTTGGCAGAGTGGGCCCACTGAAGAACGGCCGGACGAGTAGGAACGGGAACGAACAGAAGGTTCCTAGGACAAGCTCGCGGCGACGGAGTGTGAGTGAGTGCTTGCTTTACCTGCCTCTCAATTCCCCAGACAGTCAACCCGACAACACGCCCGTCAGGGAGAATCCCCTCGGGGTCGGTGGAGACCTCAGAAGAACTGAAGAGACGAGATAAAGCATCAGGCTTGGTGTTTTTTGAGCCCGGACGATAAGAAATAACAAACTCGAAACGAGCGAAAAACAGAGCCCAACGAGCCTGGCGCGCATTAAGTCGTTTGGCTGAACGGATGTACTCAAGGTTCCTATGGTCAGTCCAAACGACAAAGGGAACGTCGCCCCCTCCAACCACTGTCGCCATTCGCCTAGGGCTAAGCGGATGGCGAGCAGTTCAGCGATTACCAACATCATAGTTACGTTCTGACGGCGATAAGCGATGAGAGAAAACGCGCAAGGATGGACCTTGCCGTCAGAGAGAGAGCGCTGAGAAAGAATGGCTCCCACGCCCACCTCTGGCGCGTCAACCTCAACAACAAACTGTCTAGAGATGTCAGGTGTAACAAGAATAGGAGCGGATGTAAAACGATTCTTAAGAAGATCAAAAGCTCCCTGGGCGGAAACGGACCACTTAAAGCACGTCTTAACAGAAGTAAGGGCTGTGAGGGGAGCTGCCACCTGACCCGAAATTACGGATGAAACGACGATAGAAATTAGCGAAGCCCAGAAAGCGCTGCAGCTCGACGCGTGACTTAGGAACGGGCCAATCAATGACAGCCTGGACCTTAGCGGGATCCATCTTAATGCCCTCAGCGGAAATAACGGAACCGAGAAAAGGGACAGAGGCGGCATGAAAAATGCACTTCTCAGCCTTCACATAAAGACAGTTCTCCAAAGGCGCTGGAGGACGCGTCGCACGTGCTGAACATGAATCGAGAGAGACGGAGAAAAAATCAGGATATCGTCCATGTAAACGAAAACAAAAATGTTCAGCATGTCTCTCAGGACGTCGTTAACTAGTGCCTGAAAGACAGCTGGAGCGTTAACGAGGCCGAAAGGAAGAACCCGGTATTCAAAGTGCCCTAACGGAGTGTTAAACGCCGTCTTCCACTCGTCCCCCTCCCTGATGCGCACGAGATGGTAGGCGTTACGAAGGTCCAATTTGGTGAAAAACCTGGCTCCCTGCAGGATCTCGAAGGCTGAAGACATAAGAGGAAGCGGGTAACGATTCTTAACTGTTATGTCATTCAGCCTCGATAATCACGCATGGGCGCAGGGACCCGTCCTTCTTCTGAACAAAAAAAACCCCGCTCCGGCGGGGAGAGGAGGAGGAGACTATGGTACCGGCGTTGAGCGAAACCGACAAATAATCCTCGAGAGCCTTGCGTTCGGGAGCCGACAGAGAGTATAATCTACCCCGGGGGAGTAGTTCCCGGAAGGAGATCAATACTACAGTCATACGACCGGTGTGGAGGGAGAGAAGTGGCCTTGGAACGACTGAACACCGTGCGCAGATCGTGATACTCCTCCGGCACCCCTGTCAAATCGCCAGGCTCCTCCTGTGAAGAAGAGACAGAGGAAACAGGAGGGATAGCAGACATTAAACAGGTCACATGACAAGAAACATTCCAGGATAGGATAGTATTACTAGACCAATTAATAGAAGGGTTATGGCGCATTAGCCAGGGCTGACCCAAAACAACAGGTGTAAAAGGTGAACGAAAAATTAAAAAAGAAATGGTTTCGCTATGATTACCAGAGACAGTGAGGGTTAAAGGCAGCGTCTCACGCTGAATCTTGGGGAGAGAACTACCATCTAAAGCGAACAAGGCCGTGGGCTCCCCTAACTGTCTGAGAGGAATGTCATGTTCCCGAGCCCAGGTCTCGTCCATAAAACAGCCCTCCGCCCCAGAGTCTATCAAGGCACTGCAGGAAGCAGATGAACCGGGCCAGCGGAGATGGACCGGAAAGGTAGTGCGTGATCCAGAAGGAGAGGCCTGAGTAGTTGCGCTCACCAGTAGCCCTCCCTTTACTGATGAGCTCTGGCTTTTACTGGACATGAGGTGACAAAATGACCAGCGGAGCCGCAGTAGAGACAGGGCGATTGGTGATTCTCCGTTCCTTCTCCTTGGCCGAGATGCGGATACCCCCAGCTGCATAGGCTCAGCATCCGAGCCGGCGGAGGAGGGTGGCAGTGATGCGGCAGGTGGCAGTGATGTGGAGAGGGGAGCAACGGAGAACGCGAGCTCCTTTCCACGAGCTCGGCGACGAAGATCAAACCGTCGCTCTATGCGAATAGCGAGAGCTATTAAGGAGTCAGACAGGAAGGAACCTCCCGGGAGAGGATCTCATCCTTAACCTCGACGAGGAGACCCTCCAGAAAACGAGCGAGCAAAGCCGGCTCGTTCCAGTCACTAGAGGCAGCGAGAGTGCGAAACTCAATAGAATAATCCGTTATGGATCTATTCCCCTGACATAGGGAAGACAGGGCCCTGGAAGCCTCCTCGCCAAAAACAGAACGGTCAAAAACCCGTATCATCTCCTCCTTAAAGTCCTGATACTGGTTAATACACTCAGCCCTCGCCTCCCAGATTGCCGTGCCCCACTCACGCGCCCGTCCGGTAAGGAGAGAAATGACGTAGGCGATGCGGGCTGCGCTCCTGGAGTAAGTGTTGGGCTGGAGAGAGAACACCACATCACACTGAGTGAGGAATGAGCGGCACTCAGTGGGCTCCCCAGAGTAACACGGCGGGTTGTTGATCCTGGGCTCCGGAGACTCGGAAACCCTGGAAGTGGGCGGTGGATCGAGGTGGAGTTGGTGAACCTGTCTTGTGAGGTCGGAGACTTGGACGGCCAGGGTCTCAACGGCATGTCGAGCAGCAGACAATTCCTCCTCGTGTCTGCCTAGCATCGCTCCCTGGATCTCGACGGCGGAGTGAAAAGGGTCCGGAGCCGCTGGGTCCATTCTTGGTCTGATTCTTCTGTTATGTACTTGAGTGAAGACCCAAAAGCGGTTTTAACAGAAAACAGAGTTCTTTAATGAAAAAACAGGAATGGCATAAATCCTCTTCCAACGTAGTCAATGGAACAAAAGAACGTAGTATAATGCAGGATGCACCTGCCAGGCAGACTCCGACAGGATAGGACAAGGTGGAAGCAAACGGGACGACAGCTTGCTTCTGGCATCAAAAAACACAAACAAGAATCAGACACTGAAAGTAGCAGGAACAGAGAGAAATAGAGACCTAATCAGAGGGGGAAGAGAGAACAGGTGGGGAAAGAGTGAATGAGCTAGTTAGGGGAAATGTAGAACAGCTGAAGAATGAGAGACAGAGAAGGTAACCTAAAAACCAGCAGAGAGAGACAGAGTGAAGAGAAAGGACAGGAACAGACATAACAAGACATGACACCTGTACTACCAATCAAGTTTGAGGAGTTAGCGAGGTAACTAGGGTCAACTATAAGTTCAACTCGGGATAGCAGGTGCCATGAAAGTGGCTCACCTTTTAGTTAGGTAGGTTTCTATGGCAATGAATCCTTCATTACTAACCTACTTCAGGGCAGGCTAACTCACGGCTAAACGCCACCTATCCTGAATGAAGTGTCTGGGCTGCGAGTGGAAGACCAACAAAAACATGTTCCCTCCCTTTCGCAAAGAAATCGTCATCCTTTTTTGAAGAAGAAGACCCCTGATTAAATATTTGATTAATCACATAATATATAATAATATATCCCATTTAGCAGACGCTTTTGTCCAAAGCGACTTACAAGTCGGCTGGGGCCACTACTTTTACATATGGGTGGCCCTAGCGGGAATCGAACCCACGACGCTTGGCGTTGCAAGCACCATGCTCACATTTTTGGGGGTATATTTTTTTATGAATATTAAAATAACTTTCACATTACATGTACAGTAATGACAGGATGCATAAAAGTAAAAGAGCAGATGCTGAATCTCCCTTTGAGCACGGTGAAGTTATCAATAACACTTTAAGATGGTGTATCAATACACCCAGTCACAACAAAGATACAGGTGTCCTTCCTAACTCAGTTGCCGGACAGGAGGAAACTGCTCAAAGGATTTCACCATGAGGCCAATGGTGATTTTTACAGAGTTCAATGGTTGTGCTTGGAGAAAACTCAGGTTGGATCAACAACATTGTAGTTATGTCACAATACTAACCTAAATGACAGACTGAAAAGAAGAACAGCTGTACAGAATACAAATACTCCAAAACATGCATCCTGTTTGCAACAAGGCACATAAGTAATACTGCAAGAAATGTGGCTTAGAAATGTACTTTATGGCCTAAATACAAAGTGTTATGTTTGAGGCAAATCCGACATAACATATCGCTGAGTACCACTCTTCATATTTTCAAGCATGGTGGTGGCTACATCATGTTATGGGTATGCTTGTCATTGGCAAGGACTAGGGAGTTTTCAGCATAAAAATAAAATGGAAGATAGCTATAAGCGCAGGCAAAATCCTAGAGGAAAACCTGGTTTAATCTGCTTTCAAACAGACACTGAGAGATCAATTCACCTTTCAGCAGGACAATAACCTAAAACACAAGGCCAAATATTCACTGGAGTTGTTTATCAAGATGACATAGAATGTTCCTGATCGGCCTAGTTTAAGTTTTGACTTAAATCGGCTTGAAAATCTATGGCAAGACTTGAAAATTACTGTCTAGCAATGATCAACAATCAATTTGACAGAGCTTGAAGAATTATTAAATAAATCATGGGCAAATACTGTACAATCCAGGTGTGCAAAGCTTTAAGAGACTTACCCAGAAAGACTCACAGCTATAATAGCTGCCAAGGGTTTTTCTACAAAGGATTTATTCAGGGTGTGAATACTTATGTAATTGAGATATTTCTGTATATATATATTTTTTCTAATTTACAAAAATACTTACATACATGCTTTGTCTTTGTCATTATGGCCAAATTGAAAAGACTAACTCTGATTTTATTTGGCATGTATCATTCCTTCATTTGACATCCTAAAAGATCATTGTCCGTTTCATTTAGACTCCCCCCAAATGGAGCCTCTTAACAGATTGTGTGAATTTAATGGGGAATGGTGTCAATGACATGAAGTCAACATCCATTCCCTTCAACATGCCACAATGAAAAACGCGGGACACCACTGCCGTTGCATTGACTTGGTGCCAGGCACTATTGTGTAATGACCAGCTTCGATTTACTTAATCGTTGAGCCTTCGATGTGATTTATCTGTCCAACGGACACTGTACCTTCACTGGGTCTAGATAGCCCTCAGACTAGAAAACGATTGTCGCTCGACTAGAACAATATTATGTAGGCTTTTTACTCTGTACTTTAGTATCAAATCACCTACTAAGCGACCTGAGTGTGCAGCACTCACCCACTACTTTGTTTTCTCTTTTGTTGTTGTAATTCATATCTTGCTCCTTTCTCGTTTCACAGTTTTATAGAACCCCCAAAAAAGGTGAAAATGCTACATTTGATTTCCATACCGACCACTGATAGTTGCTGTGTCATGATTCTAAGAAAAGAATGAGTGAGATAAGATTGAATTAACCAAAGGATCTAGTCATGCAATGATGATGACGATGTGACTGCTTCCTAATTAAGTGTTATTGTTTACGGTTGTCAGTGAGCAGAGGCAACGCAGCCTGTACCCAGGCCAGACCTGCGTTCAAACAAGCATTTGCTTCCTTTCAAACTCTTTTCAGCATTTCATTGAGCCTGCCTGGAGAGCCAGATGGGTGGGGTTTGCACTTTTGGGGTTATTCCAATGATTCCATCGCATCAGGCAAGTTCAATCAAGCGCAGATAAAGTCTACAAAAAGAAAACTAATTATAGTTGAACCCAGGTCTAATTCAGCCCAGGAGGCAGCTAGGCACACGCCCAAACCACGGACTTGACACCCTCCTTATGCATTGTCATGCAGATTGTGGTACTTCACATTTAAAACCACTTAAGTACTTTGTCATTACAGTGCTGCATTCATTATAATACCCTTTCACAAATTTACATACGGTATATTATGCTAATTAGGGTAACATTTGCGTAGAATCAACATGATTGTGATTAGAGTAAACCATGTCTCTTTCCTTCAACAGGTATCTTATTGTGCACGTTGCTGATAACACTGTGTTATTTTATCGAGGTAATTTGAATGTACATTTCAGGACTTCAGGCATGCATCTGCCTTTAAACATATTGGTCTATGTCCCAAATGGCACCCTATTCCCTTTATGGTGCACTACTTTGGATATAGTGCACTACTTTGGATATAGCGCACTACTTTGGATATAGCGCACTACTTTGGATATAGTGCACTACTTTGGATATAGCGCACTACTTTGGATATAGTGCACTACTTTGGATATAGTGCACTACTTTGGATATAGTGCACTATTTTGGATATAGTGCACTACTTTGGATATAGCGCACTACTTTGGATATAGAGCACTACTTTGGATATAGAGCACTACTTTGGATATAGTGCACTACTTTGGATTTAGTGCACTACTTTGGATATAGTGCACTACTTTGGATATAGCGCACTACTTTGGATATAGAGCACTACTTTGGATATAGAGCACTACTTTGGATATAGTGCACTACTTTGGATATAGCGCACTACTTTGGAAATAGTGCACTACTTTGGATACAGGGCACAACTTTGGATATAGTGCACTACTTTGGATATAGTGCACTACTTTGGATATAGCGCACTACTTTGGATATAGCGCACTACTTTGGAAATAGTGCACTACTTTGGATACAGGGCACTATTTTGGATATAGTGCACTACTTTGGATACAAGGCACTACTTTGGATATAGTGCACTACTTTGGAAATAGTGCACTACTTTGGATACAGGGCACTACTTTGGAAATAGTGCACTACTTTGGATATAGTGCACTACTTTGGATATAGTGCAATACTTTGGATATAGCGCACTACTTTGGATATAGTGCAATACTTTGGATATAGTGCACTACTTTGGATATAGCGCACTACTTTGGATATAGCGCACTACTTTGGATATATCGCACTACTTTGGATATATTGCACTACTATGGATATAGTGCACTACTTTGGATATAGTGCACTACTTTGGATATAGTGCACTACTTTGGATATAGCGCACTACTTTGGATACAGTGCACTATTTTGGATATAGTGCACTACTTTGGACTAGAGCCCTATGGGACCTGGTCAAAATTAGCACACTATTAATAAGGGAGTAGGGTACTATTTGGGACACATGTTGGATTAACTAGACGAGAGAAGGGTTTAAAGTTTGTTTAGTCTATTGCAGCTCACGGTGGTGTAATGGAAGGTTGGTGGTCTATGGTTCAACTTTAGACTGGATTCTAGCTTTATCTGGGAATATTATGAAGAAAAAGGCAGGGACTCAGAGTACACTTTAAAGCCACAGTACTGAGTTTGTGTTTCAGCTTGTATACCATTCATTTGTAAAGGGTCATTGAACTGCGGGAGATATCCCAGATTGTGCCTTCAAACAGACACAGAGAAAGGTGTCTGTCACCACGTTTTTCTTCTGGTGAGTCGTGCAGAAGTAGTGCACGGTGGGCCCTGGTCAAAAGTAGTGCACGGTGGGCCCTGGTCAAAAGTAGTGCACGGTGGGCCCTGGTCAGAAGTAGTGCACGGTGGGCCCTGGTCAAAAGTAGTGCACGGTAGGCCCTGGTCAGAAGTAGTGCATGGTGGGCCCTGGTCAGAAGTAGTCCACGGTGGGCCCTGGTCAGAAGTAGTCCACGGTGGGCCCTGGTCAGAAGTAGTGCACAGTAGGCCCTGGTCAGAAGTAGTCCACGGTAGGCCCTGGTCAGAAGTAGTCCACGGTAGGCCCTGGTCAGAAGTAGTCCACGGTAGGCCCTGGTCAGAAGTAGTGCACGGTGGGCCCTGGTCAGAAGTAGTCCACGGTAGGCCCTGGTCAGAAGTAGTCCACGGTAGGCCCTGGTCAGAAGTAGTGCACGGTGGGCCCTGGTCAGAAGTAGTGCACGGCAGGCCCTGGTCAGAAGTAGTGCACGGTGGGCCCTGGTCAAAAGTAGTGCACGGTAGGCCCTGGTCAGAAGTAGTGCACAGTAGGCCCTGGTCAGAAGTAGTCCACTGTAGGCCCTGGTCAGAAGTAGTGCACGGTGGGCCCTGATCAGAAGTAGTGCACGGTAGGCCCTGGTCAGAAGTAGTGCACGGTGGGCCCTGTTCAGAAGTAGTGCACAGTAGGCCCTGGTCAGAAGTAGTCCACGGTAGGCCCTGGTCAGAAGTAGTCCACGGTAGGCCCTGGTCAGAAGTAGTGCACGGTGGGCCCTGGTCAGAAGTAGTCCACGGTAGGCCCTGGTCAGAAGTAGTCCACGGTAGGCCCTGGTCAGAAGTAGTGCACGGTGGGCCCTGGTCAGAAGTAGTGCACGGCGGGCCCTGGTCAGAAGTAGTGCACGGTGGGCCCTGGTCAAAAGTAGTGCACGGTAGGCCCTGGTCAGAAGTAGTGCACAGTAGGCCCTGGTCAGAAGTAGTCCACTGTAGGCCCTGGTCAGAAGTAGTGCACGGTGGGCCCTGATCAGAAGTAGTGCACGGTAGGCCCTGGTCAGAAGTAGTGCACGGTGGGCCCTGTTCGGAAGTAGTGCACGGTG
Source organism: Oncorhynchus masou masou (assembly GCF_036934945.1). NCBI lineage: Eukaryota > Metazoa > Chordata > Actinopteri > Salmoniformes > Salmonidae > Oncorhynchus > Oncorhynchus masou. The sequence goes on along the minus strand of NW_027011370.1, from coordinate 14,209 downwards.
GGCCCTGGTCATAAGTAGTGCACGGTAGGCCCTGGTCAGAAGTAGTGCACGGTGGGCCCTGGTCAGAAGTAGTGCACGGTGGGCCCTGGTCAGAAGTAGTGCACAGTAGGCCCTGGTCTGAAGTAGTCCACGGTAGGCCCTGGTCAGAAGTAGTCCACGGTAGGCCCTGGTCAGAAGTAGTGCACGGTGGGCCCTGGTCAGAAGTAGTCCACGGTAGGCCCTGGTCAGAAGTAGTCCACGGTAGGCCCTGGTCAGAAGTAGTGCACGGTGGGCCCTGGTCAGAAGTAGTGCACGGCGGGCCCTGGTCAGAAGTAGTGCACTGTGGGCTCTGGTCAGAAGCAGTGCACTGTGGGCCCTGGTCAGAAGTCGTGCACGGTGGGCCCTGGTCAGAAGTAGTGCACTGTGGGCCCTGGTCAAAAGTAGTGCACTGTGTGCCCTGGTCAGTAGTAGTGTACGGTAGGCCCTGGTCAGAAGCAGTGCACTGTGGGCCCTGGTCAGAAGCTGTTCACTGTGGGCCCTGGTCAGAAGAAGTGCACGATGGGCCCTGGTCAGAAGAAGTGCACGGTGGGCCCTGGTCAGAAGTAGTGCACGGTGGGCCCTGGTCAGAAGTAGTACCATTGTGCATGTACAGTATGTGTGTTCTGTAACAGCACCAGTAGAAAGAAATGTATTCCAAAATAGCCTATATCCCGTCTATCATCAATCAAAGTCATTTTTCTCTTATTGACCAAAGCCAGGAAAAAGGCCAACCTCTCTCTGTCTTTTTGAGTGAAATTGTCATTTTCAGTATAATGCTTAATTCATCCCCGTTAGAAGGATTCAGAAGCTTTTTAAAAAGTTGCACTAAAATGGCCTTTACAATAAATAAGGCATCAAAACCGTTTAAGTTTTTATTGAGCTGCTCTTCTCCCTCAGCCTTTTAGAAGCTGGTGTTCTCCCTCAGCCTTTTAGAAGCTGGTGTTCTCCCTCAACCTATTAGAAGCTGGTGTTCTCCCTCAGCCTTTTAGAAGCTGGTGTTCTCCCTCAGCCTTTTAGAAGCTGGTGTTCTCCCTCAGCCTTTTAGAAGCTGGTGTTCTCCCTCAACCTATTAGAAGCTGGTGTTCTCCCTCAGCCTTTTAGAAGCTGGTGTTCTCCCTTAGCCTATTAGAAGCTGGTGTTCTCACACAGCCTTTTAGAAGCTGCTCTTCTCCCTCAGCCTTTTAGAAGCTGGTGTTCTCCCTCAGCCTATTAGAAGCTGGTGTTCTCCCTCAGCCTGTTAGAAGCTGGTGTTCTCCCTCAGCCTATTAGAAGCTGGTGATCTCCTCAGCCTATTAGAAGCTGGTGTTCTCCCTCAGCCTTTAAAAGCTGGTGTTCTCCCTCAGCCTTTTAGAAGCTGGTGTTCTCCCTCAGCCTTTTAGAAGCTGGTGTTCTCCCTCAGCCTTTAGAAGCTGCTCTTCTCCCTCAGCCTATTAGAAGCTGGTGTTCTCCCTCAGCCTTTTAGAAGCTGGTGTTCTCCCTCAGCCTTTAGAAGCTGCTCTTCTCCCTCAGCCTATTAGAAGCTGGTCTTCTCCCTCAGCCTTTTAGAAGCTGGTGTTCTCCCTCAGCCTTTTAGAAGCTGGTGTTCTCCCTCAGCCTATTAGATGCTGGTGTTCTCCCTCAGCCTTTAGAAGCTGGTGTTCTCCCTCAGGCTATTAGAAGCTGGTGTTCTCCCTCAGGCTATTAGAAGCTGGTGTTCTCCCTCAGGCTATTAGAAGCTGGTGTTCTCCCTCAGCCTTTTGGAAGCTGCTCTTCTCCCTCAGCCTTTTAGAAGCTGGTGTTCTCACTCAGCCTTTTAGAAACTGGTGTTCTCCCTCAGCCTTTTAGAAGCTGGTGTTCTCCCTCAGCCTTTAGAAGCTGGTGTTCTCCCTCAGCCTTTTAGAAGCTGGTGTTCTCACTCAGCCTTTTAGAAGCTGGCGTTCTCCCTCAGCCTTTTAGAAGCTGGTGTTCTCCTTCAGCCTTTTAGAAGCTGGTGTTCTCCCTCAGCCTTTTAGAAGCTGGTGTTCTCCCTCAGCCTTTTAGAAGCTGGTGTTCTCCCTCAGCCTTTAGAAGCTGGTGTTCTCCCTCAGCCTATTAGAAGCTGGTGTTCTCCCTCAGCCTTTAGAAGCTGGTGTTCTCCTTCAGCCTTTAGAAGCTGGTGTTCTCCCTCAGCCTTTAGAAGCTGGTGTTCTCCTTCAGCCTTTAGAAGCTGGTGTTCTCCCTCAGCCTTTAGAAACTGGTCTTCTCCCTCAGCCTTTTAGAAGCTGGTGTTCTCCCTCAGCCTTTTAGAAGCTGGTGTTCTCCCTCAGCCTATTAGATGCTGGTGTTCTCCCTCAGCCTTTTAGAAGCTGGTGTTCTCCTTCAGCCTTTAGAAGCTGGTGTTCTCCCTCAGCCTTTTAGAAGCTGGTGTTCTCCCTCAGCCTTTAGAAGCTGGTGTTCTCCCTCAGCCTATTAGAAGCTGGTGTTCTCCCTCAGGCTATTAGAAGCTGGTGTTCTCCCTCAGCCTTTTTTAGAAGCTGGTGTTCTCCCTCAGCCTTTTAGAAACTGGTGTTCTCCCTCAGCCTTTTAGAAGCTGGTGTTCTCCCTCAGCCTTTTAGAAGCTGGTGTTCTCCCTCAGCCTATTAGAAGCTGGTGTTCTCCCTCAGCCTTTTAGAAGCTGGTGTTCTCCCTCAGCCTATTAGAAGCTGGTGTTCTCCTCAGCCTTTTAGAAGCTGGTGTTCTCCCTCAGCCTTTAGAAGCTGGTGTTCTCCCTCAGCCTTTTAGAAGCTGGTTTTTTCCCTCAGCCTTTTAGAAGCTGGTGTTCTCCCTCAGCCTTTAGAAGCTGGTGTTCTCCCTCAGCCTTTTAGAAGCTGGTGTTCTCCCTCAGCCTTTAGAAGCTGGTGTTCTCCTTCAGCCTTTTAGAAGCTGGTGTTCTCCCTCAGCCTTTAGAAGCTGCTCTTCTCCCTCAGCCTATTAGAAGCTGGTGTTCTCCCTCAGCCTTTTAGAAGCTGGTGTTCTCCCTCAGCCTATTAGAAGCTGGTGTTCTCCCTCAGCCTTTTAGAAGCTGGTGTTCTCCTTCAGCCTTTAGAAGCTGGTGTTCTCCTTCAGCCTTTTAGAAGCTGGTGTTCTCCTTCAGCCTTTAGAAGCTGGTGTTCTCCCTCAGCCTATTAGAAGATAGTGTTTTTTTTTTTTTTTTTTTACAGGGACAGTGCACATTAATCAACGTTTCAGTAAAAGTGCCGGTTTTAGCCAGCCGGCTAATTTTCAACCGCAGTCCCTGGGCAGGTTATTAAAAACAATTACAATATAGACAATAGCAACATAGAACAAGCAAGACATAGCAACATAGGACAAGCAAGACGTAGCATACAGACAGAGCAACATAGAACAAAAAGCAGCAAGACAAAATTCATTAAAGCAACAAGACAAAATTCATAAAAGCAACAAAGTGTTTCCACACCACACAAGCTACAGACAACAGACAACATGGAAAGCGGCAACACACAGCTAGGGACCATGTTCACAAATCTGATTGACCTTTAGCCATGTCTTCAAGCATTTTGTGAAAGTGTGATATGTGGTGCAGTTATGTGTGTCTGATGGCAGTGTATTCCAGACATGGGAAGCTCTCATAGAGAATGCAGATTTACTAAAGGTGCTTTTCGTTAGGGGAACTATACAGTCACCTCTCATGGCAGACCTTGTGGATCTGCTGCCATATATCTGGGTTTTCTTCTAATAGGCTGAGGGAGAACGCCAGCTTCTAAAAGGTTGAGGGAGAACACCAGCTTCTAATAGGCTGAGGGAGAACACCAGCTTCTAATAGGCTGAGGGAGAACGCCAGCTTCTAAAAGGTTGAGGGAGAACACCAGCTTCTAAAAGGCTGAAGGAGAACACCAGCTTCTAAAAGGCTGAGGGAGACGCCTCTTAGAAGACGCCTCTTTTATGGGTCATCACCATGCCACCAGTTTATTTTCTTATTTTTATCTGTGTCTGCATGGTCTGACAAAGCCAGCATGTTATCCATTTAGCTTTTGCCTGATGGCCTTCTCTCTTGCTTGACCCTAAAGTACATAGAAGTAATGACATCACCAAGCACCACAGCCTATCTGTAAGTAATTATAGCAGATTGTCCAATGAGGAAAGGAAGGAAGGAAAGAGGAAAGGAAGCTTTGCAGCTCCAATTAGTTGCTCCTTATTCTCTTTCATCTGTCAGTGAGGCGTATAGAGGCTAACCTCTTCTGTCCTGTCCAAGGCCAACGAGTTAGAGAGAGAGAGAGAGGGGAGAGAGAGGGGGGAGAGGGGGGAGAGAGAGGGGAGAGGGGGAGAGAGGGGAGAGAGAGCGATAGAGAGAAAATGGGGAGATTGTGAGAGAGAGATTTGGTATATTTGTATTTATTATGGATCCCCATTAGCTGCTGCCAAGGCAAAATGAAGGCAGCTGAACTCTCCTGTCCTGTCCAAGGCCAACGAGATAGAGAGAGAGAGACTTAATCTCCAAAGTACACTTTGGCAATATGTACATTGTTATGTCATACCAATAAAGCTAATTAAATGTAATTTAATTGAGAGAGGGGAGGGAGAGAGAGAGGAGGAGAGAAAGAGGGAGAGAGAGAGAGAGGGGGAGAGAGGGGGTGAGAGAGAGAGGGGGAGAGAGGGGGAGAGAGAAAGGGGGAGCGGGAGAGAGAGGGGGAGAGAGAGCGGGGGAGAGAGGGGGAGAGAGAGAGGGGGAGAGAGAGAGGGGGAGATACATGTTACGCAGACCATTTGTCAGTGGTTAAACCCCTCTACGCGCTCAGGTTGCTGTGACCAGCTGCAGTGCCACAATGGACCCTAACCCTGACCCTTCCTTAACCCCTATCCCTGACCCTTCCTTAACCCCGAACCCTATCCCTGACCCTTCCTTAACCCCTATCCCTGACCCTTCCTTAACCCCTATCCCTGACCATTCTTTAACCCCTATCCCTGACCCTTCCTTAACCCCTACCCCTGACCCTTCCTTAACCACTATCCCTGACCCTTCCTTAACCCCTATCCCTGACCCTTCCTTAACCCCTATCCCTGACCCTTCCTTAACCCCTATCCCTGACCCTTCCTTAACCCCTATCCCTGACCCTTCCTTAACCCCTATCCCTGACCCTTCCTTATCCTCTATCCCTTACCCTTCCTTAACCCCTATCACTATCCCTGACACCTCCTTAACCCCTATCCCTGACCCTTCCTTAACCCCTATCCCTGAACCTTCCTTAACCCCTATCGCTGACCCTTCTTTAACCCCTATCCCTGACCCTTCCTTAACCCCTATCCCTGACCCTTCTTTAACCCCTATCCCTGACCTTTCCTTAACCCCTATCCCTGACCCTTCTTTAACCCCTATCCCTGACCCTTCCTTAACCCCTATCCCTGACCCTTCCTTCACCCCTATCCCTGACCCTTCTTTAACCCCTATCCCTGACCTTTCCTTAACCCCTATCCCTGACCCTTCCTTAACCCCTATCACTGACCATTCCTTAACCCCTATCCATAACCTTTCCTTAACCCCTAACACTGACCCTTCCTCAACACCTATCCCTATGCCTGACACTTCCTTAACCCCTATCCCTATACCTGACCCTTCCTTAAACCCTATTCCTATCCCTGACCATTCCTTAACCCCTATCCCTATACCTGACCCTTCCTTAACCCCTATCCCTATCCCTGACCCTTCCTTAACCCCTATCCCTATACCTGACCCTTCCTTAACCAATATCCCTATCCCTGACCCTTCCTTAACCCCTATCCCTATACCTGACCCTTCCTTAATCCCTATCACTATCCCTGACACCTCCTTAACCTCTATCCTTGACACCTCCTTAACCCCTATCCCTGACCTTTCCTTAACCCCTATCCCTGACCCTTCATTAACCCCTATACCTGGCCATTCCTTAACCCCTATCCCTGGGCTTTCCTTAACCCCTATCCCTGATCCTTCCTTAACCCATATCCCTGACCCTTCCTTAACCCCTACCCCTGACCCTTACATAACCCCTATCCCTGACCCTTCCTTAACCCCTATCCCTGACCCTTCCTTAACCCCTATCCCTGACCCTTCCTTAACCCCTATCCCTGACCCTTCCTTAACCCCTATCCCTGACCCTTCCTTAACCCCTATCCCTGACCCTTCCTTAACCCCTATCCCTGACCCTTCTTTAACCCCTATCCCTGACCCTTCCTTAACCCCTACCCCTGACCCTTACATAACCCCTATCCCCGACCTTTCCTTAACCCCTATCCCTGACTCTTCCTTAACCCCTATCACTGACCATTCCTTAGCCCCTATCCCTGACCTTTCCTTAACCCCTATCACTGACCCTTCCTTAACCCCTATCCCTATGCCTGACACTTCCTTAAACCTTATCCTATACCTGACACTTCCTTAACCCCTATCCCTATCCCTGACCCTTCATTAACCCCTATCCCTATACCTGACCCTTCCTTAACCCCTATCCCTATCCCTGACCCTTCCTTAACCCCTATCCCTATACCTGACCCTTCCTTAACCCCTATCACTATCCCTGACCCTTCCTTAACCCCTATCCCTATACCTGACCCTTCCTTAACCCCTATCACTATCCCTGACACCTCCTTAACCTCTATCCTTGACACCTCCTTAACCCCTATCCCTGACCTTTCCTTAACCCCTATCCCTGACCCTTCATTAACCCCTATCACTGGCCATTCCTTAACCACTATCCCTGGGCTTTCATTAACCCCTATCCCTGACCCTTCCTTAACCCATATCCCTGACCCTTCCTTAACCCCTACCCCTGACTCTTCCTTAACCCATATCCCTATACCTGACCCTTCCTTAACCCCTATCACTATCCCTGACACCTCCTTAACCTCTATCCTTGACACCTCCTTAACCCCTATCCCTGACCTTTCCTTAACCCCTATCCCTGACCCTTCATTAACCCCTATCACTGGCCATTCCTTAACCACTATCCCTGGGCTTTCCTTAACCCCTATCCCTGACCCTTCCTTCACCCATATCCCTGACCCTTCCTTAACCCCTACCCCTGACTCTTCCTTAACCCATATCCCTATACCTGACCCTTCCTTAACCCCTATCACTATCCCTGACACCTCCTTAACCTCTATCCCTGACTCTTCCTTAACCCATATCCCTGACCCTTCCTTCACCACTATCCCTGACACTTCCTTAACCCCTATCCCTGACCCTTCCTTAATCCCTATCCCTGACCCTTCCTTAACCCCTATCCCTGACCCTTCCTTCACCCCTATCCCTGACCCTTCTTTAACCCCTATCCCTGACCTTTCCTTAACCCCTATCCCTGACCCTTCCTTAACCCCTATACCTGACCCTTCCTTCACCCCTATACCTGACCCTTCTTTAACCCCTATCCCTGACCTTTCCTTAACCCATATCCCTGACCCTTCCTTAACCCCTATCCCTGACCCTTCCTTAACCCCTATCCCTGACATTTCCTTAACCCCTATCCCTGACCCTTCCTCAACACCTATCCCTATGCCTGACACTTCCTTAACCCCTATCCCTATCCCTGACCCTTCCTTAATCCCTATCCCTATACCTGACCCTTCCTTAACCCCTATCCCTATACCTGACCCTTCCTTAACCCCTATCCCTATCCCTGACCTTTCCTTAACCCCTATCACTGACCCTTCCTCAACACCTATCCCTATACCTGACCCTTCCTTAACCCCTATCCCTATACCTGACCCTTCCTTAACCCCTATCCCTATACCTGACCCTTCCTTACCCCTATCTCTATCCCTGACCCTTCCTTAACCCATATCCCTATACCTGACCCTTCCTTAACCCCTATCACTATCCCTGACACCTCCTTAACCTCTATCCTTGACACCTCCTTAACCCCTATCCCTGACCTTTCCTTAACCCCTATCCCTGACCCTTCATTAACCCCTATCACTGACCATTCCTTAACCCCTATCCCTGACCTTTCCTTAACCCCTATCCCTGACCCTTCATTAACCCCTATCACTGACCATTCCTTAACCCCTATCCCTGGGCTTTCCTTAACCCCTATCCCTGACCCTTCCTTAACCCATATCCCTGACCCTTCCTTAACCCATACCCCTGACCCTTACATAACCCCTATCCCTGACCCTTCCTTAACCCCTATCCCTGACCCTTCCTTAACCCCTATCCCTGACCCTTCCTTAACCCCTATCCCTGACACTTCCTTAACCCCTATCCCTGACCCTTCCTTAACCCCTATCCCTGACCTTTCCTTAACCCCTATCCCTGACCCTTCTTTAACCCCTATCCCTGACCATTCCTTAACCCCTATCCCTGACCCTTCCTTCACCCCTATCCCTGACCCTTCTTTAACCCCTATCCCTGACCTTTCCTTAACCCCTATCCCTGACCCTTCCTTAACCACTATCACTGACCATTCCTTAACCCCTATCCCTGACCTTTCCTTAACCCCTATCCCTGACCTTTCCTTAACCCCTATCACTGACCCTTCCTCAACACCTATCCCTATGCCTGACACTTCCTTAACCCCTATCCCTATACCTGACCCTTCCTTAACCCCTATCCCTATACCTGACCCTTCCTTAACCCCTATCCCTATACCTTACCCTTCCTTAACCCCTATCTCTATCCCTGACCCTTCCTTAACCCATATCCCTATACCTGACCCTTCCTTAACCCCTATCACTATCCCTGACACCTCCTTAACCTCTATCCTTGACACCTCCTTAACCCCTATCCCTGACCTTTCATTAACCCCTATCACTGACCTTTCCTTAACCCCTATCCCTGACCTTTCCTTAACCCCTATCACTGACCCTTCCTCAACACCTATCCCTATGCCTGACACTTCCTTAACCCCTATCCCTATACCTGACCCTTCCTTAACCCCTATCCCTATACCTGACCCTTCCTTAACCCCTATCCCTATCCCTGACCCTTCCTTAATCCCTATCCCTATACCTGACCCTTCCTTAACCCCTATCCCTATACCTGACCCTTCCTTAACCCCTATCCCTATCCCTGACCTTTCCTTAACCCCTATCACTGACCCTTCCTCAACACCTATCCCTATACCTGACCCTTCCTTAACCCCTATCCCTATACCTGACCCTTCCTTAACCCCTATCCCTATACCTGACCCTTCCTTACCCCTATCTCTATCCCTGACCCTTCCTTAACCCATATCCCTATACCTGACCCTTCCTTAACCCCTATCACTATCCCTGACACCTCCTTAACCTCTATCCTTGACACCTCCTTAACCCCTATCCCTGACCTTTCCTTAACCCCTATCCCTGACCCTTCATTAACCCCTATCACTGACCATTCCTTAACCCCTATCCCTGACCTTTCCTTAACCCCTATCCCTGACCCTTCATTAACCCCTATCACTGACCATTCCTTAACCCCTATCCCTGGGCTTTCCTTAACCCCTATCCCTGACCCTTCCTTAACCCATATCCCTGACCCTTCCTTAACCCATACCCCTGACCCTTACATAACCCCTATCCCTGACCCTTCCTTAACCCCTATCCCTGACCCTTCCTTAACCCCTATCCCTGACACTTCCTTAACCCCTATCCCTGACCCTTCCTTAACCCCTATCCCTGACCTTTCCTTAACCCCTATCCCTGACCCTTCTTTAACCCCTATCCCTGACCATTCCTTAACCCCTATCCCTGACCCTTCCTTCACCCCTATCCCTGACCCTTCCTTAACCCCTATCCCTGACCTTTCCTTAACCCCTATCCCTGACCCTTCCTTAACCACTATCACTGACCATTCCTTAACCCCTATCCCTGACCTTTCCTTAACCCCTATCCCTGACCTTTCCTTAACCCCTATCACTGACCCTTCCTCAACACCTATCCCTATGCCTGACACTTCCTTAACCCCTATCCCTATACCTGACCCTTCCTTAACCCCTATCCCTATACCTGACCCTTCCTTAACCCCTATCCCTATACCTTACCCTTCCTTAACCCCTATCTCTATCCCTGACCCTTCCTTAACCCATATCCCTATACCTGACCCTTCCTTAACCCCTATCACTATCCCTGACACCTCCTTAACCTCTATCCTTGACACCTCCTTAACCCCTATCCCTGACCTTTCCTTAACCCCTATCCCTGACCCTTCATTAACCCCTATCACTGGCCATTCCTTAACCCCTATCCCTGACCCTTCCTTAACCCCTATCCCTGACCCTTCCTTAACCACTATCACTGACCATTCCTTAACCCCTATCCCTGACCTTTCCTTAACCCCTATCACTGACCCTTCCTCAACACCTATCCCTATGCCTGACACTTCCTTAACCCCTATCCCTATACCTGACCCTTCCTTAACCCCTATCCCTATACCTGACCCTTCCTTAACCCCTATCCCTATACCTGACCCTTCCTTAACCCCTATCTCTATCCCTGACCCTTCCTTAACCCATATCCCTATACCTGACCCTTCCTTAACCCCTATCCCTATACCTGACCCTTCCTTAACCCCTATCTCTATCCCTGACCCTTCCTTAACCCATATCCCTATACCTGACCCTTCCTTAACCCCTATCTCTATCCCTGACCCTTCCTTAACCCATATCCCTATCCCTGACCCTTCATTAACCCCTATCACTGGCCATTCCTTAACCCCTATCCCTGACCCTTCCTTAACCCCTATCCCTGACCCTTCCTTAACCCCTATCACTATCCCTGACACCTCCTTAACCTCTATCCTTGACACCTCCTTAACCCCTATCCCTGACCTTTCCTTAACCCCTATCCCTGACCCTTCCTTCACCCTTATCCCTGACACTTCCTTAACCCCTATCCCTGACTCTTCCTTAACCCATATCCCTGACCCTTCCTTAATCCCTATCCCTGACCCTTCTTTAACCCCTATCCCTGACCCTTCCTTAACCCCTATCCCTGACCCTTCCTTCACCCCTATCCCTGACCCTTCTTTAACCCCTATCCCTGACCTTTCCTTAACCCCTATCCCTGACCCTTCCTTAACCCCTATCCCTGACCCTTTCTTCACCCCTATCCCCGACCTTTCCTTAACCCCTATCCCAGACCTTTCCTTAACCCCTTTCCTTCCTTGACCCTTCCTCAACCCCTATCACTGACCATTCCTTAACCCCTATCCATGACCTTTCCTTAACCCCTATCACTGACCCTTCCTTAACCCCTATCCCTATGCCTGACACTTCCGTAAACCTTATCCTATACCTGACACTTCCTTAACCCCTATCCCTATCCCTGACCCTTCCTTAACCCCTATCCCTATACCTGACCCTTCCTTAACCCCTATCCCTATCCCTGACCCTTCCTTAACCCCTATCCCTATACCCTTCCTTAACCCCTATCCCCATACCTGACCCTTCCTTAACCCCTATCACTATCCCTGACACCTCCTTAACCTCTATCCTTGACACCTCCTTAACCCCTATCCCTGACCTTTCCTTAACCCCTATCCCTGACCCTTCCTTAACCCCTATCACTGGCCATTCCTTAACCACTATCCCTGGGCTTTCATTAACCCCTATCCCTGACCATTCCTTAACCCCTATCCCTATACCTGACCCTTCCTTAACCCCTATCACTATCCCTGACCCTTCCTTAACCCCTATCCCTATACCTGACCCTTCCTTAACCCCTATCACTATCCCTGACACCTCCTTAACCCCTATCCCTGAAATTTCCTTAACCCCTATCACTGACCCTTCATTAACCCCTATCACTGGCCAATCCTTAACCCCTCTCCCTGGGCTTTCCTTAACCCCTATACCTGGCCATTCCTCAACCCCTATCCCTGGGCTTTCCTTAACCCCTATACCTGACCCTTCCTTAACCCCTATCCCTGACCCTTCCTTAACCCCTATCCCTATCCCTGGCCATTCCTTAACCCCTATCCCTGGGCTTTCCTTAACCCCTATACCTGGCCATTCCTTAACCCCTATACCTGGCCATTCCTTAACCCCTATCCCTGGGCTTTCCTTAACCCCTATACCTGGCCATTCCTTAACCACTATCCCTGGGCTTTCATTAACCCCTATCCCTGACCCTTCCTTAACCCCTATCCCTATACCTGACCCTTCCTTAACCCCTATCACTATCCCTGACCCTTCCTTAACCCCTATCCCTATACCTGACCCTTCCTTAACCCCTATCACTATCCCTGACACCTCCTTAACCCCTATCCCTGACCTTTCCTTAACCCCTATCACTGACCCTTCATTAACCCCTATCACTGGCCAATCCTTAACCCCTCTCCCTGGGCTTTCCTTAACCCCTATACCTGGCCATTCCTCAACCCCTATCCCTGGGCTTTCCTTAACCCCTATACCTGACCCTTCCTTAACCCCTATCCCTGACCCTTCCTTAACCCCTATCCCTATCCCTGGCCATTCCTTAACCCCTATCCCTGGGCTTTCCTTAACCCCTATACCTGGCCATTCCTTAACCCCTATACCTGGCCATTCCTTAACCCCTATCCCTGGGCTTTCCTTAACCCCTATACCTGGCCATTCCTTAACCCCTATTCCTGGGCTTTCCTTAACCCCTATCCCTGACCCTTCCTTAACCCCGATACTTGGCCATTCCTTAACCCCTATTCCTGGGCTTTCCTTAACCCCTATCCCTGACCCTTCCTTAACCCCTATGCCTATCCCTGACCATTCCTTAACCCCTACCCCTGGCCATTCCTTGACCCCTATCCCTGGGCTTTCCTTAACCCCTATACCTGACCCTTCCTTAACCCCTATCCCTATCCCTGACCCTTCCTTAACCCCTAACCCTACGCCTGGCCATTCCTTAACCCCTATACCTGGCAATTCCTTAACCCCTATCACTTACCCTTCCTTAACACATACCCCTGACCATTCCTTAACCCCTACCCCTGACCATTCCTTAACCCCTATCCCTGACCATTCCTTTATCCCTATCCCTGGCCATTCCTTAACCCCTATCCCTGACCATTCCTTAACCCCTATACCTGGCCATTCCTTAACCCCTATCCCTGACCCTTCCTTAACCCCTATCCCTGACCCTTCCTTAACCCCTATCCCTGACCCTTCCTTAACCCCTATCCCTGGCCATTCCATAACCCCTATCCCTACTCCTGACCCTTCCTTAACCCCTATCCCTGACCATTCCTTAACCCCTTTCCCTGACCATTCCTTAACCCCTATCCCTGGCCATTCCTTAACCCCTATCCCTGACCATTCCTTAACCCCTATCCCTGGCCATTTCATAACCCATATCCCTGGCCATTCCATTACCCCTATCCCTACTCTTAACCCTTCCTTAACCCCTATCCCTGACCATTCCTTAACCCCTATCCCTGGCCATTCCTTAACCCCTATCCCTGGCCATTCCATAACCCCTATCCCTGGCCATTCCATAACCCCTTTCCCTGGCCATTCCATAACCCCTTTCCCTGGCCATTCCATAACTCCTATCCCTGGCCATTCCATAACCCCTTTCCCTGGCCATTCCATAACCCCTTTCCCTGGCCATTCCATAACCCCTATCCCTGACCATTCCTTAACCCCTATCCCTGGCCATTCCTTAACCCCTATCCCTGGCCATTCCATAACCCCTTTCCCTGGCCATTCCATAACCCCTTTCCCTGGCCATTCCTTAACCCCTATCCCTGGCCATTACATAACCCCCTATCCCTGGCCATTCCATAACCCCTTTCCTGGCCATTCCATAACCCCTTTCCCTGGCCATTCCTTAACCCCTATCCCTGGCCATTCCTTAACCCCTATCCCTGGCCATTCCATAACCCCTATCCCTGGCCATTCCATAACCCCTTTCCCTGGCCATTCCATAACCCCTTTCCCTGGCCATTCCTTAACCCCTATCCCTGGCCATTCCATAACCCCTATCCCTGGCCATTCCATAACCCTTTCCTGGCCATTCCCCCTTTCCCTGGCCATTCCTTAACCCCTATCCCTGGCCATTCCATAACCCCTATCCCTGGTCATTCCATAACCCCTATCCCTGGCCATTCCATAACCCCTATCCCTGGCCATTCCATAACCCCTATCCCTGGCCATTCCTTAACTATCCCTGGCCATTCCATAATTCCCCTATCCCTGGCCATTCCATAACCCCTTCCCCGGCCATTCCATAACCCCTTTCCCTGGCCATTCCTTAACCCCCTATCCCTGGCCATTCCATAACCCCCATCCCTGGTCATTCCATAACCCCT
>NW_027011369.1:22500-24482 GCF_036934945.1 Oncorhynchus masou masou | reverse complement strand
GGGAGAGAGAGAGTGAGAGAGTGAGAGAAGGAGACAGAGAGAGAGAGAGAGAGAGAGGGAGAGAGAGAGAGAGAGATGGGGTGAGAGAGGGAGAGAGAGAGAGAGGGGGGAGGGAGAGAGAGAGAGAGAGAGAGAGAGAGAGAGAGAGAGAGAGAGAGAGAGAGAGAGAGAGAGAGAGAGAGAGAGAGAGATAGAGAGAGAGAGTGGAGAGAGAGAGATAGAGAGAGACAGAGAGAGAGGGAGAGATGGGGGGAGGGAGAGAGAGAGAGACAGAGAGAGAGGGAGAGATGGGGGGAGGGAGAGAGAGAGATGGCAGAGAGAGAGAGAGACAGAGAGAGAGAGAGAGAGAGAGAGAGAGAGAGAGAGAGATGGGTAGAGAGAGAGCGAGAGATGGGGGGAGAGAGGGAGAGAGAGAGAGAGAGAGAGGGAGAGAGAGAGATAAGACCACAAGTGTAACCATTACATAACAATAACTGAACCATTACATAACCATAACTGAACCATCACATAACCATAACTGAACCATTACATAACCATAACTGAACCATTACATAACCATAACTGAACCATTACATAACCATAACTGAACCATTACATAACCATAACTGAACCATTACATAACCATAACTGAACCATTACATAACCTTAACTGAACCATTACATAACCATAACTGAACCATTACATAACCATAACTGTGTCACGAATATTACCGAAGGTGACTCCCCTTCTTGTTCGGGTGGCGCTGCAGTCGTCATCGCCGATCTACTAGCTATCACCGATCCGTTGTTCTGTGTTCCTTTGGTTTTGTCTGATTGTTATCACCTGTTTCTTGTTTGGTTGTTAGGGTGGGGTTATATATAGTTTGTTCAGCTCGCTTCTGTTTCATGCAGGCTTGTTCGTCTGTTCTGTGTTTGAGTGTATTTTGTTTGTATTTTGGGTTTCGCGCTGTCCGTTATTATTTCTGATCATTTGTTTTCCTACTTTTGTTCATGTTATTTTTCCGGGATATTAAAGCATGTTTTTTCCCACATCTTTTGCTCTCTGCGCCTGACTCCACACCTCCTCACTCATTTATCGTAACAAACTGAACCATTACATAACCATAACTGAACCATTACATAACCATAACTGAACCATTACATAACCATAACTGAACCATTACATAACCATAACTGAACCATTACATAACAATAACTGAACCATTACATAACCATAACTGAACCATAACATAACCATAACTGAACCATTACATAACCATAACTGAACCATTACATAACCATAACTGAACCATTACATAACAATAACTGAAACATTACATAACCATAACTGAACCATTACATAACCATAACTGAACCATTACATAACCATAACTGAACCATTACATAACCATAACTGAACCATTACATAACCATAACTGAACCATTACATAACCATAACTGAACCATTACATAACAATAACTGAACCATTACATAACCATAACTGAACCATTACATAACCATAACTGAACCATTACATAACCATAACTGAACCATTACATAACAATAACTGAACCATTACATAACCATAACTGAACCATTTCATAACCATAACTGAACCATTACATAACCATAACTGAACCATTACATAACCATAACTGAACCATTACATAACCATAACTGAACCATTACATAACCATAACTGAACCATTACATAACAATAACTGAACCATTACATAACCATAACTGAACCATTACATAACCATAACTGAACCATTACATAACCATAACTGAACCATTACATAACCATAACTGAACCATTACATAACCATAACTGAACCATGTTTCTCTGAGAGAATTAGAAGCAAACTATCTAGACATCTCGACAGATAGCCTAGAGTAGCCTAGTGGTTAGAGACAGGTAGCCTAGTGGTTAGAGACAGGTAGCCTAGTGGTTAGAGACAGGTAGCCTAGTGGTTAGAGACAGGTAGCCTAGTGGTTAGAG
>NW_027011369.1:0-15000 GCF_036934945.1 Oncorhynchus masou masou | reverse complement strand
ACACACACACACACACACACACACACACACACACACACACAGACACTGAGACACACACACACAGACACTGAGACAGCACACAGAGAGAGACACTGAGACACACACACACAGAGAGACACTAGACACACACACAGAGACACTGAGACACACACAGAGACACTGAGACACACACACACAGAGAGACACTGAGACACACACACAGAGAGACACTGAGACACACACACACAGAGAGGACACACCTGAGACACACACAGAGAGACACTGGACACAGACACAGAGAGACACTGAGGACACACACACACAGAGAGACACGGAGACACACACACAGAGAGACACTCAGACACACACAGAGAGACACTGAGACACACACACAGAGAGACACTGAGACACACACACACACAGAGAGACACTGAGACACACACACACAGAAAGACACTGAGACACACACACAGAGAGACACTGAGACACACACACAGAGACACTGAGACACACACACAGAGACACTGAGACACACACAGAGACACTTGAGACACACACACACAGAGAGACACTGAGACACACACACAGAGACACGGAGACACACACACACACAGAGACACTGAGACACACACACAGAGAGACACTGAGACACACACACATAGAGACACTGAGACACACACAGAGAGACACTGAGACAATAACAGAGAGACACCAGACACACACACAGAGAGACACTGAGACACACACAGAGAGAGACACTGAGACACACACAGAGAGACACTGAGACACACAGAGAGACACTGAGACACACACACAGAGACACTTTGAGGTCACATAATACAGAGAGACATTGAGACACACTACAGAGACACTTAAGACACACACAGAGAGAGACACTGAGACACACACATGAGACACTGAGACACACACACACACAGAGACACTGAGACACACACACAGAGAGACACTGAGACACACACACATAGAGACACTGAGACACACACACAGAGAGACACTGAGACACACACACAGAGAGACACTGAGACACACACAGAGAGAGACACTGAGACACACACACACAGAGAGACACTGAGACACACACACAGAGAGACACTGAGACACACACACAGAGAGACACTGAGACACACACACACAGAGAGACACTGAGACACACACACAGAGAGACACTGAGACACACACAG
This sequence comes from Oncorhynchus masou masou, assembly GCF_036934945.1. Lineage (NCBI taxonomy): Eukaryota > Metazoa > Chordata > Actinopteri > Salmoniformes > Salmonidae > Oncorhynchus > Oncorhynchus masou. The sequence continues at coordinate 13,819 of NW_027011369.1, read as the reverse complement.
AGAGAGACACTGAGACACACACACAGAGAGACACTGAGACACACACAGAGAGACACTGAGACACACACACAGAGAGACACTGAGACACACACACACAGAGAGACATTGAGACACACACACAGAGACACTGAGACACACACACACATACAGAATATGCATTAGTATGAAACTGCACTCCAGTTGAGTGATGTGGAAGGAACATACGCAGGTGTTGCACCTGGGGTCAAAACCCCACTCCTCCATCTTACATGACGCAACTCGTCTTCCTGCAATTACATTTTTATGATTCAACTCTTCTTCCTGTGTGTGACATCACATCAGCACACACACCCTTCCCCCTCCTCATTCGTCATGTCGGTACAAGCGTGAAATGCATCGGGGGCCAGAACAGCCTGCCCATGCTGTCTGCCTGTCTGTCTATCTTCCTACCCATTTCCTGCCTGCTTGTCTGTCTCCTGTCTGTCTTCCTGCCTGCCTGTCTTTCTACTACCCATTTGCCTGCCTGCCTGTGTGTCTCCCTGTCATCCTGTCTGTCTGTCTGTCTGTCTGTCTGTCTGTCTGTCTGTCTTACTACCCGCCTGTCTCCTCCCCTCCCTCCCTGTCTGTCTGTATGTCTGTCTGTCTTCCTACGTACCAGTCTGAACTACTGACCAGTCTGAAACTACCTACCAGTCTGAACTACCTACCAGTCTGAACTACCTACCAGTCTGAACTACATACCAAGTCTGAACTACATACCAGTCTGAACTACATACCAGTCTGAACTACATACCAGTCTGAACTACATACCAGTCTGAACTACATACCAGTCTGAACTACATACCAGTCTGAACTACATACCAGTCTGAACTACATACCAGTCTGAACTACATACCAGTCTGAACTACCTACCAGTCTGAACTACCTACCAGTCTGAACTACATACCAGTCTGAACTACCTACCAGTCTGAACTACTGACCAGTCTGAACTACCTACCAGTCTGAACTACCTACCAGTATGAACTACCTACCAGTCTGAACTACTGACCAGTCTGAACTACCTACCAGTCTGAACTACATACCAGTCTGACAACCTGCCTTACCTACTTTCATCAACTACGACCATCATCCATGTTTCTTAAACATCAAATGTAGAAATTGATGCAAACATCACATTTCAAAGCGTTTAAGGTTAAATGTATTAACTCTGAAATCTTAAGGTTAGGCATTCATTCTGGTTATGGTAAGGGTGGTATTGGTAAGGGTGGTTGTGGTAAGGGTGGTATTGGTAAGGTTGGTATTGGTAAGGGTGGTTGTGGTAAGGGTGGTATTGGTAAGGGTGGTATTGGTGAGGGTGGTTATGGTAAGGGTGGTATTGGTGAGGGTGGTTATGGTAAGGGTGGTATTGGTATGGGTGGTATTGGTATGGGTGGTTATGGTAAGGGTGGTTATGGTAAGGGTGGTATTGGTAAGGCTGGTTATGGTAAGGGTGGTTTTGCAAGGGTGGTATTGGTAAGGGTGGTTATGGTAAGGGTGGTATTGGTAAGGGTGGTTTGCAAGGGTGGTATTTGCATGGGGTGGTATTGGTATGTGGTTATGGTAAGGGTGGTATTGTTAAGGGTGGTTATGGTAAGGGTGGTTATGGTTAGGCTGGTTATGGTAAGGCTGGTTATGGTAAGGGGGGTTATGGTAAGGGTGGTATTGGTAAGGCTGGTTATGGTAAGGGTGGTATTGGTAAGGGTGGTATTGGTAAGGGTGGTATTGGTAAGGGTGGTTTTGGTAAGGGTGGTATTGGTAAGGGTGGTTATGGTAAGGGTGGTTATGGTAAGGGTGGTTTTGGTAAGGGTGGTTATGGTAAGGGTGGTTATGGTAAGGCTGGTTATGGTAAGGGTGGTTAGGTAAGGGTATTGGTAAGAGTGGTTGTGTAAGGGTGGTATTGGTAAGGGTGGTTATGGTAAGGGTGGTATTGGTAAGGGTGGTATTGGTAAGGGTGGTGATGGTAAGGGTGGTATTGGTAAGGGTGGTATTGGTAAGGGTGGTTGTGGTAGCGGGTGGTATTGGTAAGGCTGGCGGTAAGGGGGGTTAAGTGGTAAGAGGGGTTATGGTAAGGGTTAAGGTGTGTGGATAGACTCATTATAAAAAAAATCTCAAAACAAATTTATACCACTGAATTTGGAACTTGAACTCTGAACTGAATCAGAGGCAGATGGCTACGTCCATACCTTACCCATTATCCCCATAGCAACAAAACCGAAGGTCAAAACACTCACTGCTGCCTCCCTAGTGGATGGTTGTCAAAGCACTTCACTGCTGCCCTAGTGGACGGTTGTCAAAGCACTCACTGCTGCCCCTAGTGGACGGTTGTCAAAGCACTCACTGCTGCCCCTAGTGGACGGTTGGTCAAAGCTCTCACTGCTGCCCCTAGTGGACAGTTGTCAAAGCACTCACTGCTGCCCCTAGTGGATGGGTTGTCACACACTACTGCTGCCCCTAGTGGACGGCTGTCAAAGCACTCACTGCTGCCCCTAGTGGACGGTTGTCAAAGCACTCACTTTTGCCCTAGTGGACGGTTGTCAAAGCACTCACTGTTGCCCTAGTGGACGGTTGTCAAAGCACTCACTGCTGCCCCTAGGTGGATGGTTGTCAAAGCACTCACTGTTGCCCTCGTGGATGGTTGTCAGCACTCACTGCTGCCCCTAGTGGACGGTTGTCAAAGCACTCACTGCTGCCCCTAGTGGACGGTTGTCAAAGCACTCACTGCTGCCCCTAGTGGACGATTGTCAAAGCACCACTGTTGCCCCTAGTGGACAGTTGTCAAAACACTCACTGTTGCCCCTAGTGGATGGTTGTCAGCACTCACTGCTGCCCCTAGTGGGCGGGTGTCAAAGCACTCACTGCTGCCCCTAGTGGACGGTTTCCAACGCCCCCAGACATGGATGGATGTCAAACACTGACTTGTTTCACGGACGACCTGGTTAACTTTCCTACCGACCTCCACCACCTTTTTTTTAACCAGGTAGGCTAGTTGAGAACAAGTTCTCATTTGCAATTGCGACCTGGCCAAGATAAAGCATAGCACTGACACATACAGCAACACAGAGTTACACATGGAATTTACAAAACATACAGTCAATGATACAGTAGAAAAAGTCTATATACAGTGAGTGTAATTGAGGTGAGTTAAGGAGTTAAGGCAATAAATAGGCCATGGTGGTGAAGTAATTACAATATACAACAATTAAACACTGGAATGGTAGATGTACAGAAGATGAATGTGCAAAGTAGAGATACTGGGGTGCAAAAGGAGCAAGATAAATAAATAAATACCAGTATGGGGATGAGGTAGGTCGATAGATGGGCTGTATACAGATGGGCTATGTACAGGTGCAGTGATCTGTAAGCTGCTCTGACAGCTGGTGCTTAAAGCTAGTGAGATAGATGAGATCCTCCAACTTCTGTGATTTTTGCAGTCTGTTCCAGTCATTGGCAGCAGAGAACTGGAAGGAAAGGTGACCAAAGGAGGAATTGGCTTTGGGGGTGACCAGTGAGATATACCTGCTGGAGCGAAGTGCTACGATTGGGTGCGACTATGGTGACCAGCGAGCTGAGATAGGGCGGGGCTTTACCTAGCAGAGACTTGTAGGTAACCTGTAGCCAGTGGGTTTGGCGACAAGTATGAAGCTTGCTGGGTGTGCAGGATGTCTGACATGAGAACTGATAGATGCTGAGAGAAATTAACTGAACGTGTAATAATGATAACGAACAGCTGCTTCTCCATGTCCCTCCTGTTGTATCAGATACATAACCTGTCCCTGGGCATTAACCACTGTGTGTGTGTGTGTGTGTGTGTGTGTGTGTGATGTATGTGTGTGTGTGTGAGTGTGTGTGTGTGTGTGTGTGTGTGTGTGTGTGTGTGTGTGTGTGTGTGTGTGTGTGTGTGTGTGTGTGTGTGTGTTCATTTTAACACAACATAGTAACCAGATCCATCTACGCTCGCTGTTGGATGTCTCGGTCAGATGGCACCCTATTCCCTATTTAGTGCACTACTTTTGACCAGGGATGGCACCCTATTCCCTATTTGGTGCACTACTTTTGACCAGGGTCCCTAGGATGCAGCCTTATTGCTTGCAGGCAGCAGAGGCAGAGAGAGAACATAAAGTGGGTATAATTTGACACTGGGGCACAGGTGGCATAGATGCACTCCAAATGAAACATTGTATCAATTAACCGGCTGTCTTCATTGGTGTTCTATGAATACCCCCCCCTTGTTCCCCCAACCCATGAAATTGTTGAATGTGTCAGTGTTGATTTGTGGTGATGTCTGTTTTTTTATGGAATCATTGAAAAATGTGTGTTCTGGAATGTGTTCTGGAAGGTGGTCTTGAATGTGTTCTGGAATGTGTTCTGGAAGGTGTTCTGGAATGTGTTCTGGAATGTGTTCTGAGATGTATTCTGGAATGTGTTCTGGAAGGTGTTCTGGAATGTGTTCTGGAATGTGTTCTGAGATGTATTCTGGAATCTGTTCTGGAATGTGTTCTGGAATGTGTTCTGAGATGTATTCTGGAATGTGTTCTGGAATGTGTTCTGGAAGGTGTTCTGGAATGTGTTCTGGAATGTGTTCTGAGATGTATTCTGGAATGTGTTCTGGAATGTGTTCTGGAATGTGTTCTGGAATGTGTTGTGCGAGAAGGATGGACGCCATGCACTCAAACACATTATGTCTGGCTAGAGTCTCCCTCACCTGTTGTTGCCCTGTCTTTCCAGGTTGTGTCTCTGTGTGTGTGTGTGTGTGTGTGTGTCTGTGTGTGTGTGTGTGTTTTGTGTGTGTGTGTGTGTGTGTGTGTGTGTGTGTGTGTGTGGGGGGGGGTCACTTAGAAATGTCCTTGTTTTTGAAAGTAAAGCACATTTTTTGTCTATTAAAATAACATAAAATTGATCAGAAATACAGTGTAGACATTGTTAATGTTGTAAATGACTATTGTAGCTGGAAAATGCTGATTTTTTTGCTGTTGCAAAGAAAAAGCCATTTCTCAGACCGGCCAATAAAAAGGAAAGAAAAGATGGGCAGAAGAACACAGACACTGATCAGTGGAACTCTGCCTAGATGGCCAGCATCCCGGAGTCGCCTCTTCACTGTTGACGTTGAGACTGGACAGAGGAACTCTTCCTAGAAGGCCAGCATCTCGGAGTCGCCTCTTCACTGTTGACGTTGAGACTTGTGTTTTGTGGGTACTATTCAATTAAGCTGCCAGTTGAGGTCTTGTGAGGTGTCTGTTTCTCAAATTAGACACTCTAATGTACTTGTCCTCTTGATCAGTTGTGCACCGGGACCTCCCACTCCTCTTTCTATTCTGGTTAGAGCCAGTTTGCTCTGTTCTGGTAAGGGAGTACACAGCATTGTACGAGATATTCAGTTTATTGGCAACTTCTCGAATAGGTTTCTTTTCTCAGAACAAGAATAGACTGACGAGTTTCAGAAGAAAGGTCTTTGTTTCGGGTCATTTTGAGCCTGTAATTGAACCCACAAATGCTGATGCTCCAGATACTCAACTAGTCAAAAGAAAGCCAGTTTTATTGCTTATTTAATCAGAACCACAGTTTTCAGCTGTGCTAACATAGTTGCAAAAGGGTTTTCTAATGATCAACTATATATACAGAACTATGAGGTCCACTCTTGGGTCCACTTGGGTCCACTTGGGTCCACTTGGGTCCACACTTGGGTCCACTTGGGTCCACTCTGGGTCCACTTGCGTCCACTCTTGGGTCCACTTGGGTCCACTCTTGGGTCCACTTGGGTCCACTCTTGGGTCCACTCTTGGGTCCACACTTGGGTCCACTTGGGTCCACTCTTGGGTCCACTTGGGTCCACTGTTGGGTCCACTTGCGTCCACTCTTGGGTCCACTCTTGGGTCCACTCTTGGGTCCACTCTTGGATCCACTCTTGGGATTATTATGACTATTATTAGGACTATTGGGACTACTGGTATTATTGGGATTACTGGGTCTGCAGGGATTATTATGTCTACCATGACTATCAGTGCCAGTTTCACCATGTACATAGAGCACAGACAACTTGGACTATCATGACTACCACAATACTACCAGGTTCAAGAGAGGGAGGGGAGAGAAAGAGAGAGTTTGGAGAGAAAGAGAGAGAGGGAGAGAGAGAGGGAGAGAAAGAGAGAGGGAGAAAAAGAGAGAGAGAGAGGGAGAGAGAGAGAGAGAGGGGAGAGAAAGAGAGAGAGAGAGAGAGAGAGAGAGAGGGAGAGAGGGAGAGAGGGAGAGAGAGAGAGAGAGAGAGAGAGGGGAGAGAAGGAGAGAGTTTGGAGAGAAAGAGAGAGTTTAGAGAGAAAGAGAGAGAGAGGGAGAGAGAGAGGGAGAAAAGAGAGAGAGAGATAGAGGAGAGAAGGAGAGAGTTTGGAGAGAAAGAGAGTGTTTGGAGAGAAAGAGAGAGTTTGTAGAGAAAGAGAGAGAGGGAGAGAGAGGAGAGAAAGAGAGAGAGGTGGAGAAAATAATCCCATTAAAGAAAACCTGGCTGCTATTTACATTTACTGGAGTCAACTCAGCTAAGCATGAAGGAGTTGAGCATGAAGGAGCTGAGCATGAAGGAGCTGAGCATGAAGGAGCTGAGCATGAAGGAGCTGAGCATGAAGGAGTTGAGCATGAAGGAGTTGATCATGAAGGAGTTGATCATGAAGGAGCTGATCATGAAGGAGCTGAGCATGAAGGAGTTGATCATGAAGGAGTTGAGCATGAAGGAGTTGAGCATGAAGGAGCTGAGCATGAAGGAGCTGAGCATGAAGGAGCTGAGCATGAAGGAGCTGAGCATGAAGGAGTTGAGCATGAAGGAGTTGAGCATGAAGGAGTTGAGCATGAAGGAGCTGAGCATGAAGGAGTTGAGCATGAAGGAGCTGAGCATGAAGGAGCTGAGCATGAAGGAGCTGAGCATGAAGGAGTTGAGCATGAAGGAGTTGAGCATGAAGGAGTTGATCATGAAGGAGCTGAGCATGAAGGAGTTGAGCATGAAGGAGTTGAGCATGAAGGAGTTGATCATGAAGGAGCTGAGCATGAAGGAGTTGATCATGAAGGGGTTGAGCATGAAGGAGTTGATCATGAAGGAGTTGATCATGAAGGAGCTGAGCATGAAGGAGTTGATCATGAAGGAGTTGAGCATGAAGGAGCTGAGCATGAAGGAGTTGATCATGAAGGAGCTGAGCATGAAGGAGCTGAGCATGAAGGAGTTGATCATGAAGGAGTTGATCATGAAGGAGCTGAGCATGAAGGAGTTGATCATGAAGGAGTTGAGCATGAAGGAGTTGAGCATGAAGGAGTTGATCATGAAGGAGCTGAGCATGAAGGAGTTGATCATGAAGGAGCTGAGCATGAAGGAGCTGAGCATGAAGGAGTTGATCATGAAGGAGTTGATCATGAAGGAGCTGAGCATGAAGGAGTTGATCATGAAGGAGTTGAGCATGAAGGAGTTGAGCATGAAGGAGTTGATCATGAAGGAGCTGAGCATGAAGGAGTTGATCATGAAGGAGTTGAGCATGAAGGAGTTGATCATGAAGGAGTTGAGCATGAAGGAGTTGATCATGAAGGAGTTGATCATGAAGGAGCTGAGCATGAAGGAGTTGATCATGAAGGAGTTGAGCATGAAGGAGTTGATCATGAAGGAGCTGAGCATGAAGGAGTTGATCATGAAGGAGTTGAGCATGAAGGAGTTGATCATGAAGGAGTTGATCATGAAGGAGCTGAGCATGAAGGAGTTGATCATGAAGGAGTTGAGCATGAAGGAGTTGATCATGAAGGAGCTGAGCATGAAGGAGCTGAGCATGAAGGAGTTGATCATGAAGGAGTTGAGCATGAAGGAGTTGATCATGAAGGAGCTGAGCATGAAGGAGTTGATCATGAAGGAGTTGAGCATGAAGGAGTTGAGCATGAAGGAGTTGATCATGAAGGAGCTGAGCATGAAGGAGTTGATCATGAAGGAGTTGAGCATGAAGGAGTTGATCATGAAGGAGCTGAGCATGAAGGAGTTGATCATGAAGGAGTTGAGCATGAAGGAGTTGATCATGAAGGAGTTGAGCATGAAGGAGTTGATCATGAAGGAGTTGATCATGAAGGAGCTGAGCATGAAGGAGTTGATCATGAAGGAGTTGAGCATGAAGGAGTTGATCATGAAGGAGCTTAACATGAAGGAGCTGAGCATGAAGGAGTTGATCATGAAGAAGTTGAGCATGAAGGAGTTGAGCATGAAGGAGCTGAGCATGAAGGAGTTGATCATGAAGGAGTTGAGCATGAAGGAGTTGATCATGAAGGAGTTGAGCATGAAGGAGTTGATCATGAAGGAGTTGATCATGAAGGAGCTGAGCATGAAGGAGTTGATCATGAAGGAGTTGAGCATGAAGGAGTTGATCATGAAGGAGCTGAGCATGAAGGAGCTGAGCATGAAGGAGTTGATCATGAAGGAGTTGAGCATGAAGGAGTTGATCATGAAGGAGTTGAGCATGAAGGAGCTGAGCATGAAGGAGCTGAGCATGAAGGAGTTGATCATGAAGGAGCTGAGCATGAAGGAGTTGAGCATGAAGGAGCTGAGCATGAAGGAGTTGAGCATGAAGGAGCTGAGCATGAAGGAGTTGAGCATGAAGGAGCTGAGCATGAAGGAGTTGATCATGAAGGAGCTGAGCATGAAGGAGTTGAGCATGAAGGAGTTGAGCATGAAGGAGCTGAGCATGAAGGAGTTGAGCATAAAGGAGTTGAGCAGGTTGCGTGTAAATACTGTCCAAACACCAACTAACATACAACAGTAACCTCTCTTTTTTTTACAGAGCCACTAAAATGAAAACATTTAATATGCAGTTAGCTTTCCTTATTAAGTTTTGCTAGGGATGTGACAAAGTTATTCTTACCAAGCCACGAGCTTTGGTATCTATCGCGTACAGGATGTGAACTGGGAGGACAGGGTTCACATGCTAAATTCAGTTGTTGTTTTTTTAACATCTTTACATTTTTTGAACTTAACATGAACAAGTGTCCTCTTACAGTACCAACACTAGGGGTGGTGATAAGGGTTACAGTATTAACTATAGGGGTGAGTTACAGTATTAACTATAGGGGTGAGTTACAGTATTAACTATAGGGGTGAGTTGCAGTATTAACTATAGGGGTGAATTACAGTATTAACTATAGGGGTGAGTTACAGTATTAACTAGTAGTGTGAGTTACAGTATTAACTATAGGGGTGAGTTAGAGTATTAACTAGTAGGGTGGGTTACAGTATTAACTATAGGGGTGAGTTACAGTATTAACTAGTAGTGTGAGTTACAGTATTAACTATAGGGGTGAGTTACAGTATTAACTAGTAGGGTGAGTTACAGTATTAACTATAGGGGTGAATTACAGTATTAACTATAGGGGTGAGTTACAGTATTAACTAGTAGTGTGAGTTACAGTATTAACTATAGGGGTGAGTTACAGTATTAACTAGTAGGGTGAGTTACAGTATTAACTATAGGGGTGAATTACAGTATTAACTATAGGGGTGAGTTACAGTATTAACTATAGGGTGAGTTACAGTATTAACTAGTAGGGTGGGTTACAGTATTAACTATAGGGGTGAGATACAGTATTAACTAGTAGGGTGAGTTACAGTGTTAACTAGTAGGGTGAGTTACAGTGTTAACTATAGGGGTGGGTTACAGTATTAACTATAGGGGTGAGTTACAGTATTAACTAGTAGGGTGAGTTACATTATTAACTATAGGGGTGAGTTACAGTATTAACTATAGGGGTGAGTTACAGTGTTAACTATTTGTGTGAGTTACAGTATTAACTAGTAGGGTGGGTTACAGTATTAACTATAGGGGTGAGATACAGTATTAACTAGTAGGGTGAGTTACAGTGCTAACTAGTAGGGTGAGTTACAGTGTTAACTATAGGGGTGGGTTACAGTATTAACTATAGGGGTGAGTTACAGTATTAACTATAGGGGTGAGTTACATTATTAACTATTAGTGTGAGTTGCAGTATTAACTATAGGGGTGAGTTACAATATTAACTATAGTATAGGGGTGAGTTACAGTATTAACTATAGGGGTGAGTTACAGTATTAACTATTAGGGTAAGTTACAGTATTAACTATAGGGGTGAGTTACAGTATTAACTATAGGGTTGAGTTACAGTATTAACTATAGGGGTGAGTTACAGTATTAACTAGTAGGGTGAGTTACAGTATTAACTATAGGGGTGAGTTACAGTATTAACTAGTAGGGTGAGTTACAGTATTAACTATTAGTGTGATTTACAGTATTAACTATAGGGGTGAGTTACAGTATTAACTAGTAGGGTGAGTTACAGTATTAACTATAGGGGTGAGTTACAGTATTAACTATAGTATAGGGGTGAGGTACAGTATTAACTATAGGGGTGAGTTACAGTATTAACTAGTAGGGTGAGTTGCAGTATTAACTAGTAGTGTGAGTTACAGTATTAACTATAGGGGTGAGTTACAGTATTAACTATAGGGGTGAGTTACAGTATTAACTATAGTATAGGGGTGAGTTACAGTATTAACTATAGGGGTGAGTTACAATATTAACTAGTAGGGTGAGTTGCAGTATTAACTATAGGGGTGAGTTACAGTATTAACTATTAGTGTGAGTTACAGTATTAACTAGTAGTGTGAGTTACAGTATTAACTATAGGGGTGAGTTACAGTATTAACTATAGGGGTGAGTTACAGTATTAACTATAGGGGGTGAGTTACAATATTAACTATAGTATAGGGGTGAGTTACATTATTAACTAGTAGGGTGAGTTGCAGTATTAACTAGTAGTGTGAGTTACAGTATTAACTATAGGGGTGAGTTACAGTATTAACTATAGGGGTGAGTTACAGTATTAACTATAGTATAGGGGTGAGTTACAATATTAACTATAGGGGTGAGTTACAGTATTAACTATAGGGGTGAGTTACAGTATTACTATAGGGGTGAGTTACAGTATTACTATAGGGGTGAGTTACAATATTAACTAGTAGTGTGAGTTACAATATTAACTAGTAGTGTGAGTTACAATATTAACTATAGGGGTGAGTTACAGTATTAACTAGTAGGGTGGGTTACAGTATTAACTATAGGGGTGAGATACAGTATTAACTAGTAGGGTGAGTTACAGTGTTAACTAGTAGGGTGAGTTACAGTGTTAACTATAGGGGTGGGTTGCAGTATTAACTATAGGGGTGAGTTACAGTATTAACTATAGGGTGAGATACAGTATTAACTATAGGGGTGAGTTACAGTATTAACTATAGGGGTGAGTTACAGTATTAACTATAGGGGTGAGTTACAGTATTAACTAGTAGGGTGAGTTACAGGATTACTATAGGGGTGAGTTACAATATTAACTATTTGGGTGAGTTACAGTATTAACTATAGGGGTGAGTTACAATATTAATTATAGTATAGGGGTGAGTTACAGTATTAACTAGTAGGGTGAGTTACAGTATTACTATAGGGGTGAGTTACAATATTGACTAGTAGGGTGAGTTGCAGTATTAACTATAGGGGTGAGTTACAGTATTAACTATAGTATAGGGGTGAGTTACAGTATTAACTAGTAGGGTGAGTTACAGTATTAACTAGTAGGGTGAGTTACAGTATTAACTATAGGGGTGAGTTACAGTATTAACTAGTAGGGTGAGTTACAGTATTAACTATAGGGGTGAGTTACAGTATTAACTAGTAGGGTGAGTTACAGTATTACTATAGGGGTGAGTTACAGCATTAACTATAGGGTTGAGTTACAATATTAACTATAGTATAGGGGTGAGTTACAGTATTAACTATAGGGGTGAGTTACAGTATTAACTAGTAGGGTGAGTTACAGTATTAACTAGTAGGGTGAGTTACAGTATTAACTATAGGGGTGAGTTACAGTATTTACTAGTAGTGTGAGTTACAGTATTAACTATAGGGGTGAGTTACAGTATTAACTAGTAGGGTGAGTTACAGTATTAACTATAGTAGTGTGAGTTACAGTATTAACTAGTAGGGTGAGTTACAGTATTAACTATAGGGGTGAGTTACAGTATTAACTATAGGGGTGAGCTACAGTATTAACTAGTAGGGTGAGTTACAGTATTAACTATAGGGGTGAGTTACAGTATTAACTATAGGGGTGAGTTACAATATTAACTATAGTATAGGGGTGAGTTACAGTATTAACTATAGGGGTGAGTTACAGTATTAACTATAGGGGTGAGTTACAGTATTAACTAGTAGGTTGAGTTACAGTATTAACTAGTAGGGTGAGTTACAGTATTAACTATATGGTGAGTTACAGTATTAACTAGTAGGGTGAGTTACAGTATTAACTAGTAGGGTGAGTTACAGTATTAACTATAGTAGTGTGAGTTACAGTATTAACTATAGGGGTGAGTTACAGTATTAACTATAGGGGTGAGTTACAATATTAACTATAGTATAGGGGTGAGTTACAGTATTAACTATAGGGGTGAGTTACAGTATTAACTATAGGGGTGAGTTACAGTATTAACTAGTAGGGTGAGTTACAGTATTAACTAGTAGGGTGAGTTACAGTATTTACTAGTAGTGTGAGTTACAGTATTAACTATAGGGTGAGTTACAGTATTAACTAGTAGGGTGAGTTACAGTATTAACTAGTAGGGTGAGTTACAGTATTAACTATAGGGGTGAGTTACAGTATTAACTATAGGGGTGAGCTACAGTATTAACTATAGGGGTGAGTTACAGTATTAACTATAGGGGTGAGTTACAGTATTAACTATTTGGTGGGATATGTTGGGTAGTTAAGCCTCAACACAACATGAAAAAGTCAGACTGACTTTCTTTACTTCTCGCCCACCATCCATGGGCAGTCAGTTAGGAATCAGAGGGAAGATGAAGCTCCACCCATCCATGGGCAGGTCAGTTAGGAATCAGAGGGAAGATGAAGCTCCACCCATACATCAGAGAGAAGATGAAGCTCCACCCATCCATGGGCAGTCAGTTAGGAATCAGAGGGAAGATGAAGCTCCACCCATCCATGGGCAGGTCAGTTAGGAATCAGAGGGAAGATGACGCTCCACCCATACATCAGAGAGAAGATGAAGCTCCACCCATACATGGGCAGGTCAGTTAGGAATCAGAGGGAAGATGAAGCTCCACCCATCCATGGGCAGGCAGTTAGGAATCAGAGGGAAGATGAAGCTCCACCCATACATGGGCAGTCAGTTAGGAATCAGAGGGAAGATGAAGCTCCACCCATACATGGGCAGGCAGTTAGGAATCAGAGGGAAGATGAAGCTCCACCCATACATGGGCAGGCAGTTAGGAATCAGAGGGAAGATGAAGCTCCACCCATACATGGGCAGGCAGTTAGGAATCAGAGGGAAGATGAAGCTCCACCCATCCTTGGGCAGGCAGTTAGGAATCAGAGGGAAGATGAAGCTCCACCCATACATGGGCAGGCAGTTAGGAATCAGAGGGAAGATGAAGCTCCACCCATCCTTGGGCAGGCAGTTAGGAATCAGAGAGAAGATGAAGCTCCACCCATCCTTGGGCAGGCAGTTAGGAATCAGAGGGAAGATGAAGCTCCACCCATCCTTGGGCAGGCAGTTAGGAATCAGAGGGAAGATGAAGCTCCACCCATCCTTGGGCAGGCAGTTAGGAATCAGAGGGAAGATGAAGCTCCACCCCTACATCAGAGGGAAGATGAAGCTCCACCCCTACATCAGAGGGAAGATGAAGCTCCACCCCTACATCAGAGGGAAGATGAAGCTCCACCCATCCATGGGCAGGCAGTTAGGAATCAGAGGGAA